>NW_005369990.1:1313136-1325377 GCF_000412655.1 Myotis brandtii
AGAAAGAAAGAAAGAAAGAAAGAAAGAAAGAAAGAAAGAAAGAAAGAAAGAAAAACAGGCAGACAGACTTCCTGTGGTAAGAGCTGATAAAGCACCGCACCAAGTTTCTTTCTCCTCACAGAATGGTAAAGGAGAAGGTACCATCTCTGAAATACTGTGGAATTACTGATTAAAACATTTGAAAAACACAACTGAATGGTGAATTTTAAGGGGCATACTATACAATGGTTTGGCAGGAAAAAATACAACTGCTGATGAAGAAGGAAGAAGAAGCAGAGGGGGAGGGAAGGGAAGGCAAAAGATGAGTATAGGTGGAGGTGGAGGTGGAGGTGGAGGTGGAGGTGGAGGTAGAGGAAGAGGAGAAGAAGAAGAGGAAGATCATTTTTCTTTTAGGGCTATTAGATACTTTTTTTCACTTGTAAGTGAATGCCTCTTTACATGCTTTCATTTTGGCTTTTGACCCAACCACCCCCTCTGACCAAGCATAACACCTAGCATATGATCTACTACACTCAGCCACTTCAGCTCTTTTTATCTGATAATTGAAAAATTAAAATGTGTCAATAGTCACTGCTCTCTCATTTTAGTGGACTATAGTATAAATTAATTTAGTAAAAGCTCAAAAAATGTTACATTTTTAAAAGTCCATGTTTTAAGGAAAAAATATGAAAACCAACCAAAAGTTCTAGTCTCTCTTACCAATTTGCTATCTGAACTTGACCATAACACTTAACTTCTGTCTTTTCTGTCCTATAAAGACAATCCAGTTCCTGACTGAGAGGGCAAAATGAGATTAACATGTATTGAAAATGTTATACAAATATGAGAGTTAACAAATATTTGTTGAACAACACCTATATGCCAACCAGGGTTCATTTTACCACAATACAGGCTCCAGTGAATCACTCAGGAGCATTAGGCAGTCCGCCGTCTGAGAGATACTCTCAATACCTCTAAATAGCAAAGCCCTCGGCCAGATATAACATGCCTCGAAGCCATCTACAGCCCATTCCACCAGCAATGGGGTTGTGGCTAAAGGAGTCAGTTCCAAGATTGGTTGTTTCTAATCTTTTCATGGCAGTGGAAAAAGGAGAGGGAATCCAGTTCAGATTTTGTTAGAACCTACTGAGACATGACAAGATGCCCCAAGTCTCAAAATCTTCAATGGACTCTCTAGATAAAATGGTTTATAACTTCGCATTCTACCAATAATTCCACTAAAGAACCCATGAGTTAGAAATCAAAACCCCATTTCTATCTAAAGGATTAATATGTTATTAATATATGATATTATTGGTGTTATTAGTAACAAGTGTACCTACAAAATTTTAGTAACTGTTAGGAAAAGCCAATATGCCAGCTAGAAGACTTCCATATACCACATACTGAAAAGAATTGCTCTAGGTTTTTAGAATCAGTACAATTTAACCTGAAGATACATTTTCCACTATATACATAGGGACCACAATATGGGATTAATGCTTCATGTGGGGAAAAAATTGTTATGAATCATAAAACACAAATCTAGACTTTATTTCAAGATCACTATATCTCATAACACTCCATTCAAAAAGGAATTTGATCTCTGCCCTTGAAAAAATGAGAAATTTTATTAAAACTATGCAAATAATATAAATATTATAATATTAACCAGAAACTAAGTATTTCAAAAGTTAAAGTTCTATGACAACTGAATATCTTGGTGCCCAAAACAAGATAACATAATTAGGTTCTTCAGGAAAAAAGAATTATGAAATAGAACAGATTTTTAACTGGTTAATATGAAGAAAACAAAGTTGGAACCTCTCCACAGTCTATCTTCATCATTTCTGTCTATATAAGTAATCATCCTAACTTCTTAATGACTTCATGGTGACACAGGAAACAAATAGATAATGCAGCCATAATAGAAAAGTCAGTTTGTTTCAATAATTATTTGACATAATTTAATGTGGGTTTTATGAATAAATAAAGGTACTTACTTTTAAAAATCATAAATAACGATAATGGGAAATGTAGATATATTACAGACTAGAGGCCTGATGCACGAATTCGTGCACCAGTGGGGTCCATTGGCCTGGCCTGCGAGATCGGGCCGAAACCAGTTCTCCCGCATCCCCCGAGGGGTCCCAGATTGTGAGAGGGCACAGGCCAGGCCAAGGGGCCCCACCAGTGCACGATCAGGGCCGGGGAGAGATGCGGGAGATAGGCCAGCCAGGGAGAGACCAATGAGGACTCCAGGGCATGTCCAGCCTGTCTTGCTCAGTCCCGATCGGCTGGACCACAGCAGCAAGCTAACCTACCAGTTGGAGCATCTGCCCCCTGGTGGTCAGTGCATGTCATAGCAAGCGGTTGAGCGGCCTTAGCATATCATTAGCATATTACACTTTGATTGGTTCAATGGCTGACCAGTCGACCAGATACTTAGCATATTAGGCTTTTATTATATAGGATTATGATTTTTGCTGCATCTGTGTCTCCTTGATTAGCTACAAAGATTAAAAGGCTTTTCATCTTGTCATAGAACACTGCCCTCTTCAAATCACATCTGACCTTTAATGAAATTTAAAATCTCTGTCAACCCTGGCCAGTGTGGCTCAGCTGGTTGGGAATCATCCATGCACCAAAACACCAAAAGATTGCCGATTCAATGCCCAATCAGGGCACATGCCGGGTTGCAGGCTTGATCCCTAAAGCATGCAGGAGGCAGACTATTCATGTTTTGCTCTCATATCAATGTTTCTCTCTCTCCTCCTCCCGTCCTCTCTCTTTAAAACTCAATTTTTAAATTTTTTTTATATCTCTAATGTCAAACTTTATGATCTACAACTATAAAATCATCACTACTCATTAAATAGAAAATATTGCAAACCTTCTGTATTTTTCATATGAGCTATCATTGCCTTAAAAAAATAAACAGCTCTCATCTCCTACCTTTATAAACTCTAAGTAGTCGGTGTTGGTTCTTTCTCCACCAAGTCTAACAGGAACTAGAATAATAACAGCTTTGTCATCTGTATTACCAGAGGCTATGGAAGCACACTGTTTATCAATTACATCTGAACTGTAAACTGAAAAAAACACAATGAAAATGTGTTAAATACTTTCAGAAACATTTTTCCCCTAATTTCCCCACATTGGCCAGTCACCTGATCTCTGACATCACTATCAAAGTCTCAGTGAGTTAAAAATACCTACCTCATTTATGCATTCAACAGATACTTACTGAGTAGCTACTGCATGGCACTGGGTCTTCAAGAGCGAGCAAAACGAAGAAAAATCCCACTAAAAGAGCATACACTCTATACAGGGAAATGGGCAATAAATAAATAAAATAGATGTCAGATGGTGCATCAAAGAAAAACAAAGGGAGAAAGATGGACAGGAAATGCTGGGGGCAGGGTCAATTTAAAATCAGATGGTGGGCAAGGTCTTGTGAGAAACTAATATTTAAGTTAAGACTTAAAGTAAGAAACCAAGTAATGCAGATCCCTGGGAAAAGAGCATTCCAGGCAGAAAGATCACCAAGTGCAAATGCCTTAGGGCAGAAGCACAGCTAGCATATTCCAGGAATAAGAGGCCGGTGCCTCTGAAGGGAAGTGAGCAAGGGCTACAGGAGCAGAAATGAGGTAAGGAGATAAAGTTACCGACTAGGAGAGAGTGAAGACAGCTTGTGTGCACTCTTAAAAGGCCATTGCAAAGACTTCAGTTTTTATTTGAAGTGAGATGGGAAGCCATTGAGGAGTTTTTTTAGGAAAGGAATGTCCTGCTCTGACTTACACTTCACCGGTCTGGTTCACGTGTTAAAGGCAGACTATAGGGGCAATGGCTGAAGCCCAGAGAACAGCTAGAAAGCCCCTGCAGTAATTCAGCAAGAGAGGATGATGGCTTGAACAAAGGCTGTAATTATGAAGACTGGGAATGGTCACAGCATGGTCATGTGGAAGCAGTGAAAAGTGATCAATTTGAAGATAAATAATTCTCTAATACATTAAATGTAAAGTGTGAGAGATGAAAAAGGAATCATGGGTGATTTGAAGGGTTTGGGTATAAGCAAGGGTGGGGGAGGCAAATATAAGAGGGAGGATTGGGAACTCAGTTTTTAGACACGCTAAGTTTGAGATGCCTATTAAACATGCAAGCAGAGAGGAAGGCAGTCATGGACACAAAAGCCTGGATTTGGGGAGAGGCCCAGGGTGGACCTATAAATTCGGGTACTGACAGCAGACAGATGGTACTGTAAAGCCAAATCCATGTACACAGAAAAAGACAGGGAGTCTAAAGGCTGAGCACAGCACACCAGCAATTTAGAGATCGGGGAGATAAGGAAAAACCAGCAAAGGAGACTGAGGAGTTGGATGGACAAGGAGATAGAGGGAACCTGAAAGTTGTATTCTGGAAACTAAGCAAACAAAATGTTACAAAGAAAAGGAGAAAGTGGTCGGCTGTGTCAGCTGCTACTGACAGACTGTGTGATGTGAGGACTGAGAAGGGACCACTGGATTCAGCAAGATTAAATTATTGATACGGGTAGTTTTGGTGGAATGATGGGTGGGAGAGCCTAAGTGGAATAATTCAAGAGAAAATGAGAGAATTCGGTAGAAGCAAATACAGACAAAATTTTATTTTGTTTTGTTCAACATAAAATAGTTTTATTCAAAAGTTACTTTACACCCACACTCCCTGTCAGTTTAACCAAACTCTTCTGCTCGTCCAGTGAACTGCTTAACAAATTCTGTCTCTTGTGCCCCAGTTCTTCCTTTTAAATTCCAAATTTAGACTATGAGCTATTGGATTCTTTGTACACAAGCTTCCCCATTTCCACCAGTCAGTCTAAATCAGCAATTTTCAACCTTTTCGTCTTATGGTACATATAAACTAATTACTCACATTCTGTGGCACACCAAAAATACATACTTTTTTGGCCGATCTGACAAAAAAAACACAGGTATAATTTTGAATTATTCATAGTGGACAGCTATTATGTTGGCTGTTGTTATTTTTTATTTAACAATCTAAGGGAAAAGAGGTCAGTGCCCCTAACTAAATAGTTAGGTATTGCATGTTTTAAAAATTCTCACCATAGCTGGTTTGGCTCAGTGGATAGAGCGTTGGACTGTGGACTGGAAGGTCCCAGGTTCGATTCCGGTCAAGGGCACATGCTCGGGTTGCGGGCTTGATCCCCAGTAGGGGGCGTGCAGGAGGTAGCCAATCAATGATACTCTCTCATCATTGACGTTTCTATCTCTCTCTCCCTTTCCCTTCCTCTCTGAAATCAATAAAAATGTATTTAAAAAAATAATAAAATAAAATAAAAATTCTTGCAGCATACTGATTGAAAGTCGCTGGCCGAAACCAAAGCTACAAAAATGCCACAACAGTTCTTTCCATTTGTTTCAATTCTATCAGCTCACTTTCTCCAAACAACTCAGTAGTGGCTTCTGACTATAGACCTTTAAATTCTCTCACTTTTCTAAGGCAGTGTATACATGACCATCTCCTACCTTTCACTTCTCTGAACTAATACACAGGCCAATCGAATGAAGTTTCCCTTCGGAAAGTTCTACTTCCTCCAGAAGCAAATATTGCCATAGTAAGAGCAAGTAATAATATTTCCACTGTCATGTAAAACAATTCCTCCCTAATCAAATGCCTCTTACCCTTCATCTTCATTGGACACACATTAATTGAGGGCCACCGATTTACTGAGGTGTTCAATGCTAGAGGGGTATAATAGCAAATAAGACCCTGATTTCAGAGTGTCTGGTTCAATCGTTCTGGTGTTTCCCCACCACTTCTAACTTATGTAAGGACTATGAAATAGTCTAATTACATAACAAGCTCACTCCTGCAGATTCCCAACCAAATGATTCGGATGCCTTTCCCCTACCCCTGCTACCTTAACACTCATTGATCTACAGGGAGAAACAGATCATCATAAGGTGATATTACAAGTGATTTCAAGTGCAACATTTAATAGAGATATTTCCAAAACGTTACAGAGCACAGAAAAACAAACTAACTCTGCCTGACGGGAGTAGGAAAGGCTTTACCAAGGATGTAAACTTTGAGAATGTTCTTAAAGAATGAGTTAAAAGTAAACAAGAGGCCTTTTAATAATAAGGGACATTCCCTAGACTACATGCACTGGACGGAGGAAAAAATCAATACCATATGCAAGAAGCTAGAAGAATCAGATGAAAAATTCAATACCATATGCAAGAAGCTAGAAGAAACAGATGAAAAAATCAACAACTTAAGTAAGGCCCAAGAAGAAATGAAGAGTGATATAGCTGCCATAAAAAACTCCATTGAAAGTATCAACAGTAGACTAGGAGAAGCAGAGGACCGAATTAGTGAATTAGAAGACAAGGAAGCAAAACACACCCAAACTATACTGCAAATGGAGAAAAAAATTAAAAGACAGGAGGAGAGCCTAAGGGAGCTTTGGGACAACATGAAACGAAACAACATACGAATAATAGGGGTGCCAGAACAACAGAAAGATGAACATGGATTAGAAAACCTATTCGAAGAAATAATATCAGAAAACTTCCCTGAGGTGGGGAAGAAAAAAGTCACACAAGCCCAGAGAGTCCCAAACAAGGTGAATCCGAAAAGACCCACACCAAGACACATCATAATTACCATGGCAAATGTTCAGGACAAAGAGAGAATCTTACAGGCTGCAAGAGAGAGACGGAAAGTTACATACAAGGGATCTCCCATTAGATTATCAAATGATTTCTCAACAGAAACACATCAGGCCAGAAAAGAATGGACAGAAATCTACAAAGTGATGCAAAGCAAAGGACTGAATCCAAGAATACTCTATCCAGCAAGGCTATCATTCAAAATTGAAGGGGAAATAAGAAGCTTCACAGACAAAAAAAGGCTAAGGGAGTTTATCACCACCAAGCCAGCCATGCAAGAAATGCTAAAGGGACTGGTGTAAAAAGAAGAAATAACAAGCTCAGAAAGAAAACAGCCACACACACAAAAAAAGAAATGGCTACAAACAAGTACCTTTCAATAATAACTTTAAATGTAAACGGACTAAATGCTCCAACCAAAAGACATCGAGTGGCTGAATGGATAAAAAAACATGACCCATACATCTGCTGTCTACAAGAGACCCACCTCATTAGAAGGGACTCACACAGACTGAAAGTGAAGGGATGGAAAAATATCTTTCACGCAAATGGAAAGGAAAAGAAAGCTGGGGTAGCAATACTTATATCGGACAAAATACATCTCAAAGTGAAGGCCATAACCAGAGATAAGGAAGGCCACTTCATAATACTAAAGGGATCAATACAACAAGAAGATATAACCCTGGTAAACATATATGCACCCAATGCAGGAGCACCCAAATTCATAAAAAAACTCCTGGAAGATATCAAAGGAGAGATCGACAACAATACAATCATAGTAGGGGACTTTAATACACCACTGACACCACTGGATAAGCCCGCTAGACAAACAATCAGCAAAGAAACAGCAATCCTAAATGACTCACTAGATCAGATGGACTTAATTGACATCTTCAGAACACTTCACCCCAAAGCCATGGAATATACATTCCTCTCAGGTGCTCATGGGACATATTCAAAAATAGACCACATATTGGGTCACAAGCAAAGTCTCCACAAATTCAAGAAGATTGAAATCATAAAAAGCTTCTTCTCAGACCACGATGGCATAATGTTAGAAATAAACTACAATAAAAACAACCCAAAATACTCAAACACTTGGAAGCTGAATAGCATGTTATTAAATATTGATTGGGTTACCAATGACATCAAAGAAGAAATTAAAAACATCCTGGACACTAATGACAATGAAAACACAACAATCCAAAACCTATGGGACACAATGAAAGCAGTCCTGAGAGGGAAGTTTATAGCTCTACAGGCCTACCTCAAAAAACAAGAAAAAATGGTAGTAAATCATCTAACTCTACAACTCAAAGAATTAGAAAGAGAGCAACAAGAAAACCCCAGAGTGAGCAGAAGGAAGGAGATAATAAAGATTAGAGCAGAAATAAATGACATAGAGACCAAAAAAACAATACAGAAAATCAATGAAACCAAGAGCTGGTTCTTTGAAAGGATAAACAAGATCGACAAACCTCTAGCCAGGCTCACCAAGAAGCAAAGAGAGAGGACCCAAATAAACCAAATCAGAAACGATAGAGGCGAAATAACAACAGACCCCACAGAAATACAAATGATTGTTAAACAATACTATGGACAGCTCTACTCCAACAAACTAGACAACCTGGAGGAAATGGACAAATTCCTAGGAAAGTACAACATTCCAAAACTCAATCAGGAAGAATCTAAAAACCTCAATAGGCCAATAACTATGGAAGAAATTGAAGCAGTCATCAAAAAGCTCCCAGCAAACAAAAGCCCAGGACCAGATGGCTTCTCAGGGGAGTTTTACCAAACTTTCAAGGAAGAACTAAAACCTATCCTCCTCAGACTACTACAAAAAATTCAGGAGGAAGGAACACTTCCAAGCTCATTCTATGAAGCCAGCATCACCCTAATACCAAAACCAGGTAAAGACAACACAATGAAAGAGAATTACAGGCCAATATCCCTCATGAACATAGATGCCAAAATCCTCAACAAAATCTTAGCAAATCGGATCCAGCAGTACATCAGAAAGATCATACACCATGACCAAGTAGGATTTATCCCAGGAATGCAAGGATGGTACAACATCCGTAAATCAATAAACGTAATACATCACATAAACAAATTGAAAGAAAAAAACCACATGGTCATATCAATTGATGCAGAAAAAGCATTCGACAAAATCCAACACCCATTTTTGATAAAAACTCTCAGCAAGGTGGGAATAGAAGGATCATACCTCAACATAATAAAAGCCATATATGACAGGCCCACAGCCAACATCATACTCAATGGACAAAAACTAACACCATTTCCCCTAAGAACAGGAACAAGACAGGGATGCCCACTCTCGCCACTCCTCTTCAACATAGTCCTGGAAGTATTAGCCATTGCAATTAGACAAGAAGAAGAAATAAAAGGCATCCAAATTGGAAAAGAGGAAGTAAAACTGTCCTTATTTGCAGACGACATGATATTATACATACAAAACCCTAGAGACTCCATCAAAAAACTACTAGACTTAATACATGAATTTGGCAATGTAGCAGGATACAAAATTAACCCCAAGAAATCTGAGGCATTTCTATACACCAATAGTGAACTTTCAGAAAGAGAGATTAGAAAAACAATCCCATTTACCATCGCACCAAAAAAATTAAGCTACCTAGGAATAAACTTAACTAAAGAGGTAAAAGACCTCTACTCAGAAAACTACAGGACGTTGAAAAAAGAGATAGAGGAAGACATAAAGAGATGGAAGAACATACCATGTTCTTGGATTGGTAGAATCAACATCATTAAAATGTCCATACTACCCAAAGCAATCTATAAATTCAACGCACTTCCCATTAAAATACCAATGGCCTACTTCAAAGATCTAGAACGAACTCTCCAAAAATTCATCTGGAATAAAAAAAGACCCCGAATAGCTGCAGCGATCCTGAGAAAGAACAAAGTAGGTGGGATCTCAATGCCAGATATCAAGCTGTATTACAAAGCCACTGTTCTCAAAACTGCCTGGTACTGGCACAAGAACAGACATATAGATCAGTGGAATAGAATAGAGAGTCCAGAAATTAGCCCGAACCAATATGCTCAATTAATATTTGACAAAGGAGGCAAGAACATACAATGGAGCCAAGATAGTCTCTTCAATAAATGGTGTTGGGAAAATTGGACAGATATATGCAAGAAAATGAAACTAGACCACCAACTTACACCATACACAAAAATAAACTCAAAATGGATAAAGGACTTAAATGTACGACAGGAAACCATAAAAATTCTAGAAGAATCCAAAGGCAACAAAATCTCAGACATATGCCAAAGCAATTTCTTCACTGATACAGCTCCTAGGGCAGTTGAAACTAAAGAGAAAATGAACAAATGGGACTACATCAAAATAAAAAGCTTCTGCACAGCAAAAGAAACCATCAACAAAACAACAAGAAAACCCACTGCGTGGGAAAACATATTTGCCAACGTCATATCTGATAAGGGCCTAATCTCCAAAATTTATAGGGAACTCATACAACTTAACAAAAAGAAGATAAACAATCCAATCAAAAAATGGGCAAAGGACCTAAATAGACACCTTTCAAAAGAGGACATTCAGAAAGCCAAGAGACATATGAAAACATGCTCAAAGTCACTAATCATCCGAGAGATGCAAATCAAAACAACAATGAGGTACCATCTCACACCTGTCAGAATGGCTATCATCAACAAATCAACAAACGACAAGTGCTGGAGAGGATGTGGAGAAAAAGGAACACTTGTGCACTGCTGGTGGGAATGCAGACTGGTGCAGCCACTATGGAAGACAGTATGGAGTTTCCTCAAAAAACAAAACATGGAACTCCCATTTGACCCTGTGATCCCACTTCTAGGAATATATCCCAAGAAACCAGAAACACCAATCAGAAAGGATATATGCACCCATATGTTCATAGCAGCACAATTCACCATAGCTAAGATCTGGAAACAGCCTAAGTGCCCATCAGTAGATGAATGGATTAGAAAACTGTGGTACATCTACACGATGGAATACTATGCTGCTGTAAAAAAGAAGGAACTCTTACAATTTGCAACGGCATGGATGGAGCTGGAGAGCATTATGCTAAGTGAAATAAGCCAGTCAATGAAGGAAAAATACCACATGATCTCACTCATTCATGGATAATAAAGACCATTACAAACTTTTGAACAATAATAGAAATATTTACACTTGATTTGATATTAAAATATAAGTATATTAAGATTTAAAAAATAAATAAATAAGGGACATTCTAAGCAGAGGCAATATGTGCAAAGGCATGAGAAAACATAATAATAGTATGTGCAAGGAATGGCCTGAAGGTTGACAGAACTTGGGTGTATCAACATGGAAGACAATGTTGGGAGGTAAGGCTGGAAATGCAGGTAAGAACAAATTATAAAGGACATCGTGTGCTTCAGATGCTAAAATAATGAGGCCAGAGTAAATGGACAGTCATAGGTTTTTACATTAAGGGACATGATCAGTTTCTGTTGATCAGATAGATCAAAAAGAGGAGAGACACAAGGAAATCAAGTTAAAGTCCATGTTACAGGTAAGGGTCTGATCTAAATCAATGAGAGTAGAGAAGAGAGAAGAGATTTCAGAAAGAAATATTTTAAGTGCAATTGGTAAGCTTTGGTTGAGGAGAGTCGAGAATAATTAAGTGTATGCATATGGACATGATACTATTAGAGAAGAAAAACAGGAAGAAAGGAGTGGGGTAGAGGAAGTGATGAGTTTAATCTTAAACATGCTGAATTTGAAGTGTTTGAAAACATCTAGGTAGAGATATTTGAAGGGCAGAAGAAAATATAAGTTACCTCATATTGGCACAAGCAACATTGAAAATGTAGTTTCAAAAGTCCAGATTATAAAGGACATTGTACTGTAGTGTACAGTGCAGAGTCTTAACTACTCAAAGCCATGAAAAGAGATGCAATTACAAAGGAAGAGAATTCCGAATAAGAAGAGGATGCAAGGAACGGAAAACGGAACCTTTTAAAATACTAATGATGGCCCTAACCGGTTTGGCTCAGTGGATAGAGCGTCGGCCTGCGGACTCAAGGGTCCCAGGTTCGATTCCGGTCAAGGGCATGTACCTTGGTTGCGGGCACATCCCCAGTGGGGAGTGTGCAGGAGGCAGCTGAATCGATGTTTCTCTCTCATCGATGTTTCTAACTCTCTATCCCTCTCCCTTCCTCTCTGTAAAAAAATCAATAAAATAAATTTTAAAAATAAATAAATAAATAAAAATAAAATACTAATGATGGCAGAGAAGGAAAAATTATTGATAAAATCTGGCTTCACCTAATTCCTAACCCTATAATTTATCAAAATACACTACACTGATATAAACTCTTCCTTTAGGATTCTGAAACATCAGTGTTAAAGATTTTTAAAACTACTTGTAATTAAACAAACCACTTATACTAATATAATGAGGAACTTTGTGTTGTTTAATTAACAATATGTAACATTTAAAGACCAAGGCTGTTTGTTAGCAATAAAAGCACAAAAGGCAAATTCATAAATTTATTTAATGGTTAATTGTTTAAGT
>NW_005369990.1:1325906-1333692 GCF_000412655.1 Myotis brandtii
CTGCACACCTCCTACTGGGGATGTGCCCGCAACCAAGGTACATGCCCTTGACCGGAATCGAACCTGGGACCCTTCAGTCTGCAGGCCGATGCTCTATCCACTGAGCAAAACCGGTTTGGCAAGGCACTTTTATTTTATCAGCAAATTAACGTCTCTATTTTACTCCCAACAGAGTTTGACATTATTATAGATATTGGTGCCCCGGCTGGTGTGGCTGAGTTGGTTGGAGCATCATCCCCAACACCGAAAGGTGGCAGGTCCAATTCCCAATCAGGGCACATGCCCAGGTTTCAGGTTCAATCCTGGTCAAAGCACATTCGGTAGGCAGCCGGTCAATGTTTCTCTCTCTCATTGATGTTTCTCTCTCTCTCCTTTCCTCTAAAATCAATAATAAATAAATACATATATACATAAATAAATATTGGTCATTAAACAGAAGACCCAAACAATAAAACAAGGCAAAATTCTGGACAATAGCTGCAACATTAGATGATGTACTGAAGCACTATTACAAAACAAATTCAAACGAAGAATTTTACCTCCTGGAAACATATCCATTGATGAGAAGGTACTTGGCACACACTCAGCCCAAGTATATATCTTTGTTAAATTTTCTCATCTAGCTTTTTCTAAAGTAGTCATTTTAAATATTGAAATTTTCTTTAATAGCTTATTTTAGTATAGCAACTAAGAATTCATAGTATATTAAGAAATATTTAATAAGTGCCTACTATGTGTAGGGGGTTATATAGGAACACAAATATGTAAGATATGGTCCCTACCTTCATAATCATTTAGAATATAATTGGGATAACTTAAACACATATGAAAAAGTCTGACCAACTGAACAGATGAAAATTAAAATTATTTATATTCCTTACCTGTACAATCTTGTGCAACATAAATAGTTATTCCTCGTAAATCAGGGTGTCTTGCTTCTTCAACTGCTTTTCTAAGAAATAACAAGTACATCCTTTAAATCCTAACTGCTCTTTTCAGTTGGTAAGTAAAGAGTTAATTTAAGAGGAAAGAAATCCATCATTTCCCTGACATTCTCATTTAACTTGTAATGTCTGCTTTCAAAACTACCATCTGAGTGGTATCAAAAATCAGGTCAATTTTTTCAAAGTTGATTATTACACTAAATTACTCAAAAAACATTAAACACTTGCTAACCAATGGTATTACAATATGCTTCAAGGTTTGCTTCATATTAACTGACTAGCAGTGAATTTCTATTTGTCCACTGTTACACTTATGAAAGTCTTTTTCTTTTCTTTAAACAATAACATGGCTTTTTTTTCCTTCATTCAAAAACCTGTATGGCATGAACAAATGAATTTCCTAATTTCAAGTCTTAGAATTCTATAGACCTAACTGCAAATTGAAAAATATTTCTAAGTGAGTATAATGTTCTCAAAGGTGTACAATATAGCCCTGGTTGTTGTGGCTCAGTTAGTTGAGTGTCATCCCATGCACCAAAAGATCATCTGTTCGTTTCCGGGTCAGGACACATGCCTGGGTTACAAGCTCAGCTCAATCCCCAGTAGGGGGCGTGAAGCAAGAGGCAGTGGATCCCATGTTTCTCTTTCCCTATACCTTCATCTCTAAAATTAATAAAAGCATTTTTTTAAAAAGTGCATGATAGTTTTTAAAAATCACAATATCTTGCCCTAGCTGGTTTGGCTCAGTGGATAGAGCATCAGCCTGTGGACTGAAGGGTTCCAGGTTCAATTCTGGTCAGGGGCACATGCCCAGGTTGCGTGCTAGATCCCCAGTGGAGGGTGTGCAGGAGGCAGCCGATCAATGATTCTCTCTCTCATCATTGATGTTTCTAGCTCTCCCTCTCCATTCCTTTCTGAAATCAATAAAAATATATATACTTTTAAATCACAATATCTTGCCCTGACCAGTTTGGCTCAGTGGATAGAGCGTTAGCCTGCGGACTCAAGGGTCCCAGGTTCGAGTCTGGTCAAGGGCACGTACCTTGGCTGCAGGCACATCCCCAGTGGGGGGTGTACAAGAGGCAGCTGATCAATGTTTCTCTCTCATCGATGTTTCTAACTCTCTAGCCCTCTCCCTTCCTCTCTGTAAAAAATCAATAAAATATATTTTTTAAAAATCACAATATCTTGTAAAAGGGAATTACACAAGTTGTAGAAATATAAATATTTTTACTTAACTATATCTTTATAATCTTTAACTTAACATGCATGTTAACTTATTATACATGTTTGTTTATTAGTACAGAAGGATCAATAACTATGGGCCATAAGTCAAGTATGACCTATGGTCTGGGATTTTTTTGGTAAGAATGGTTTTTACTGTGTAAAGGCTTGTTTTTAAAAAGAAAGCAAGAAAGAAAAAAATAGAAAAGAAAAATGAGCAATAGAGACCTTATAAGGCCTGCAAAGACTAAGATATTTACTATCAGGCCTTTTACAAAAAAGTTTTCTGCACCTTAAAGAGTAGAAGCTAAGCGTTTATGCTTATGCTTTTATAAATGTCATACCAAGCTGAACTTGATATTATTAACAATCCATTTAATAACATTATGCAAATACTTTTTCAATTGTAAGAATCTGACCTATAAAATATAACAGCAATTTAATATAGTATGCAAAAAATTTGGTAATAATTTCAAATTTATAGATGACTCTAAATGGAATAAATTTACTACAACATACTATACTTGGATGACATATTAATAATTCTATTTATAGTAATAATAATGGAACATATAACAAATAAGACTACTTTTTAAAAACTTAAGTAGTATCCAAATAAATGGCACATAAAAAGATGAGGTTGCCCTAACCGGTTTGGCTCAGTGGATGGAGCGTCAGCCTGCGGACTGAAAGGTCCCAGGTTCGATTCCGGCTAAGGGCATGTACCTTGGTTGTGGGCACATCCCCAGTAGGGGGTGTGCAGGAGGCAGCTGATCGATGTTTCTCTCTCATCGATGTTTCCAACTCTCTATCCCTCTCCCTTCCTCTCTGTGAAAAATCAATAAAATATGTTTAAAAAAAAAAAAGATGAGGTATAGAGAAATTTGACCTTAGACTTTTTTTATATATTTTTATTGATTTCAGAGAGGAAGGAAGAGGGAGAGAAACATCAATGATGAGAGAGAATCATTGATCAGCTGCCTCCTGTATGCCCCCTACTGGGGATCAAGCCCGCAACCTGGGCATGTGCCCTTGACCGGAATTGAACCTGGGACCCTTCAGTCCACAGGCAGACACTCTATCCACTGAGCCAAACCGGCTAGGGCGACTTTTGATTTTTTTCTAACTATTCTGTCACAAACTATTTTGCTATGATATAATTATAATACTAATATTAGTCCCATACATACAAGAATTTGATGTGTGCAAAGAAATGCTGAAAACATCCATTTTAGTTCTTGACATTTAATTACACTATCAGTACATTACAGCCCCTAAGTTATACTAATAAAAAAAAAAACCTGTAATGTTATGCATGTTACAAAGTTGAAAGAGTTGTTAGTATTTAGAATAATTCAATAAGGTAGTTTAATGAAAACCTGGTTAGAAAGAGACTTAGACATCTATACCTGAGAGCAAATGAAGAAAACTGTCAGCAAATGAAATGTAACTAGAGTTGCAAAACGGTGCAAATAAAAGCTCCTTATGAATATTCTCACATAGTTAAACTTTAAAAGTTCCAATGACGTATATACACTGCAAAAATCAGTACCGCTGAGCCTGAGAACATCTGCCATGAGATGAAAGATTGTAAGACATTTTACCTTAAAATGTGAGCCACCACAGCTGGTCCATACCAATCTCCAGCTTTTTTCCCAGACTTCTTTCCATATTCTATCAGTCGATGTAAGCCAAAGAGAGCCAAGGGGGAGTCACCAAACCAAGAGACGATTTTCCTGTGATAAATTTCATTTCGCATTTCATGATCATCAGAGTACCTCCCAATTGTGTCCTTCAGAGAAATTGTTGGGGTTTTGAGTTCTCTTTCCCCTGACAGCGATGCTTCAAATGATGCAGTAAATTTTTTTACAGTGTGGGAAGTCCATGATTCAGAGTCTGAATTTTCAATGTTCAAAGCATCAGGCCAGGTCCAAGCTATAGTAGTTCCAAAGCAAGGTGTTCAGATCTTTTAAACAGTTAGACTTTAACAATTCTACTAAAATAAGTATGCAGCATTTAAACTTAGATGGATTACTAAACTAAAATAGCAAGCTCAGAAAGAGGTAACTTTATAGAGACAGAAAGTAGATTAATAATTGCATATGGAACAGGAGTGTATTGGGAGTAAATACTAATAGATATGAGGTTTCTTTGGGGATGATGAAATTGTCCTAAAATTAGATTATGGTGATGGTTGCAGAACTCTGTAAATCTACTAAAAATCATTGAATTGTTCACTTTAAATGAGTGAGTTTGATATGTAGATTATATCTCAATAAAGTTGATTTTAAAAAGAGAGAGCAATGGAGGAAAAAAGGGACATATGTAATACTTTCAACAATAAAGATTTTAAAAAAACAAAAACAACAAAGCAAATAAAATCCAGCCAGTTTGGCTCAATGCTTGAGTGTTAACTTATGAACCAGAAGGTCATGTTTCGATTCCCAGTCAGGGCACATGATCAGGGCACATGCCCCAGGATGCGGGCTTGATCGATCCCCAGTAGGGGGTGTGCAGGAGGCATCCGATCAATGATTCTCTCATCATTAATGTTTCTATCTCTCTCCCTTTCCCTTCCTCTCTGAAATCAATAAAAATATATTATAAATAAATACACTTTTTTTAAAAAAGCAAATAAAGGTATGAGTGGAGAAATAGGTCAATATATTGATAATGCTTACTTTTGAGTAGCAATATTATTCTCTGGACTCTTCTATAGTTTCTATAATTTCTAAAATTGGACTGTATTACATAAAAACAGGGGGGGGGATCACTAAAATGAAAGACCCCCTCCAAAAAAAGAAAGCGAGAGAGAGAGAGAAATAGCAAACTCAGACACACATAGACAATTCTGAATACGCTTTTTTTTCTTTTCTTTGACAGCACTGAGATGGGATAAAGACTTTTGTATTCCATTACCTGTACTGCTTATCAGATATCCAGTCTTGACCACCCAAAGGCACAGTGAACATATTCACTAACATTCAGAGGATTTATGAAAGAATAACTTCAGAAAACAAGTTTGTTTTGGTTATGTGTTAAAATAGAAGTCTGACTATGGCAATTTTAAATATTTCTTAAATTTTTTTTCTCATACAATCCTTTCAGAATAACGTAATCATTGTTTAAGGAGTAATATGAATTTGTTAGTAAATGAAAAGGTATAATAAATAAAGTCATTAAAGATCAGCATTCTTAAAAAAAAGTCAACTTTTCCACAATGTCACTGTTTTTAATAACAAGACAGTCCCCAAACATAGATGTAATTTCAAGTTAACAAAATGAGTCCTAGATTCAGAGATCTAGTCAAGACTATGAAAAAATTCCAATTCTTGCCCTAAGCGGTTTGGCTCAGTGGCTAGAGCGTCGGCCTGCGGACTGAAGGGTCCCAGGTTCAATTCTGGTCAAGGGCATGTACATTGGTTGTGGGCACATCCCCAGTGGGGGGTGTGCAGGAGGTAGCTGATCGATGTTTCTCTCTCATCCATGTTTCTAACTCTCTATCCCTCTCCCTTACTCTCTGTAAAAAATCAATAAAATATTTTTTTAAAAAATATTCCAATTCTTGCCCCTGATTTCACAATAAATCCATCCCAGAGTTTAAAAATTCTTCTTCCTTGCATTATTCACACCACTTTTGAATAAACATTCTCCACATGATCTCATCAATAATCCCTATAGAAAGGTTACTAAATATTTGCCATGCATTCAGAAAAACTAACAAAAAATGACAGCACTTGGTAACCATATAGGGTAGCCTAAAATGGTAAACTAAAATCCTCCCACAAATGTACACATTATAAAAAAATGTACTAATAGGAAGGGTAAGGAAGGTAGCACACTGGAAAAAAAAAAGATATATGTAAGTTAGGTATCAATGACATTTTTGAGAGTCTAAAAGACTAAATATGATGACCTTATTAAGAAATGCCTAATCAGTTTAACTGATTACTGTCATATCTATAAAGATAAAAATAATTTTAAAGCATTATTGATATATAGAGAGAAAATAAAGAAGTGTAAAATTTGTTACAATAATGTAAATTTAAATAATATAAAAATATTAACTATCTGCTCAAAGTCACTGCTATTGACCTGCCCAGGATTTACTGAACTGGAGATAATCCAGAAAGTTCGATCAAAAATCTATATATGTAAAAGCCTAAGCGACTGGCTGACCAGCCA
Organism: Myotis brandtii; assembly: GCF_000412655.1. Taxonomy (NCBI): domain Eukaryota; kingdom Metazoa; phylum Chordata; class Mammalia; order Chiroptera; family Vespertilionidae; genus Myotis; species Myotis brandtii. The sequence goes on from NW_005369990.1 coordinate 1,332,260, forward strand.
ACCAGCCAGTAGCTATAACACGCACTGACCACCGGGGGGCAGACACTCAATGCAGGAGCAGAAACCGTAGGCATGGAAACATGGAACAGACTGATGAATCTCAGAGGGAAGGGGGGAAAGGGGAGGGCAGGAAGAGATTAACCAAAGGTCTTATATGCTAACCATAGGCCCAGTGCACGAATTCGTGCACCGGTAGGGTCCCTCGACCTGGCCTGCGGGGATCAGGCTGAAACCAGCTCTCTGACATCCCCCGAGGGGTCCTGGATTGCAAGAGGGTGCAAGCCAGGCCAAGGGACCCCACTGGTGAACGAATCTGTGCACCGGGCCTCTAGTCTATATTAATAATAGAGGAATATGCAAATTGTTCTGGACACCATCACGTAACGACCATTCAGGACGGGGGCGGGGCCGCAGCAGAGAGCTCTCAGCACACCTGCGCCAGGGGTCCGAAGGGCGCGGAGAGGAAAGGAGAGCAGATAGGCAGTTAGGGGGATCAGGCCAGGAGGGGAGAGCAGATAGGCAGTTAGGGGAATCAGGCCAGGAGGGGAGCACAGATAGGCAGTTAGGGGGATCAGGCCAGGAGGGGAGAGCAGATAGGCAGTTAGGGGAATCAGGCCAGGAGGGGAGCACAGATAGGCAGTTAGGGGGATCAGGCCAGGAGGGGAGAGCAGATAGGCAGTTAGGGGAATCAGGCCAGGAGGGGAGCACAGATAGGCAGTTAGGGGGATCAGGCCAGGAGGGGAGAGCAGATAGGCAGTTAGGGGAATCAGGCCAGGAGGGGAGCACAGATAGGCAGTTAGGGGGATCAGGCCAGGAGGGGAGAGCAGATAGGCAGTTAGGGGAATCAGGCCAGGAGGGGAGCACAGATAGGCAGTTAGGGGGATCAGGCCAGGAGGGGAGAGCAGATAGGCAGTTAGGGGAATCAGGCCAGGAGGGGAGCACAGATAGGCAGTTAGGGGGATCAGGCCAGGAGGGGAGAGCAGATAGGCAGTTAGGGGAATCAGGCCAGGAGGGGAGCACAGATAGGCAGTTAGGGGGATCAGGCCAGGAGGGGAGAGCAGATAGGCAGTTAGGGGAATCAGGCCAGGAGGGGAGCACAGATAGGCAGTTAGGGGGATCAGGCCAGGAGGGGAGAGCAGATAGGCAGTTAGGGGAATCAGGCCAGGAGGGGAGCACAGATAGGCAGTTAGGGGGATCAGGCCAGGAGGGGAGAGCAGATAGGCAGTTAGGGGAATCAGGCCAGGAGGGGAGCACAGATAGGCAGTTAGGGGGATCAGGCCAGGAGGGGAGAGCAGATAGGCAGTTAGGGGAATCAGGCCAGGAGGGGAGCACAGATAGGCAGTTAGGGGGATCAGGCCAGGAAGGGAGAGCAGTTAGGCAGTTAGGGGGATCAGGCCAGGAGGGGAGAGCAGATAGGCAGTTAGGGGAATCAG
>NW_005369990.1:1333946-1338229 GCF_000412655.1 Myotis brandtii
GAAATTCGTGCACTGGGCCTCTAGTAAGTAAATAATAACCACACCAAAACAAAGGCTACTAAAAATTGAACTTACTTAATCTTAATTCATGGTAGTAACCAAGAATAATAGGTATGTTCCACATGTGTTTTTGAAAGGGGAATCATGAAAGTTTATGTATAAGTCATACCTCACCCAATTCAATAAGGATGCAATATGTTAGATTAGTTTCAACTTTAGAAGACATTAGGGAGTCAAGAAATTAACCTCAGGGAATTTTATGCAGTTTAAAAGCTGGCGTTCAAATTAAAATAAAACAAAACAATAAAAACAGATATTTGATTTACCTCTACCAAGAAAGTGTAGTATGAGTCCTTGAGCCAATAGCATCTGGCCAGTTCGTAATGTACAGCCCCAACCACAGTCTGTTGTCAAAGATGAGCCTTCTATTTGAGGAAATTCTTCCCTGTAGGTCAGCCATATTCTTGAAATAAAATCTTTACGAAATTCTTCTACATTTCCCGAAATCACATGATCTTCTATTGTACATCCTGATCTTGCAGGTAACAGTTTATTTTCATCTACAAAATAAAAATATAAATTATAGTCTAAATATATGCTGAGATGTCAATAATGGTATTATATGCCATTATTATCCATATGATGCAGAGTATATCACAATTTTTCTAATCTTTTTTTCTATTTAAATGAAGATAAATCTTATTCATCCTAATCAGACTATTCTGAAAATCAAATGAGAATGAACTTTGAATGTTTTGTATACTCTAGCACTAATATATTATCAGTAATATTGTTGTTAATAATAATATCCTATAGTCCAACCATAATCGACTCTTTTATGAGGGGATAATATAAATATATCTTTTCTTTTTGCCTCATTTGGCTCAGGATATAGATATTAGTGCTCTCTAAAATGAGATCTGCAATAAAAATATCATGATTGTCAATGCATAAAAAATGTGTTTGAACTTAAAATCAAATAAAATATGCACACTGTATTCATTGTCATGAATATTTAACTCAAATTATAAAATCAAAACCAAGATAAAGAGTAAAAATATAAAATTCTTATAGTTATCCTTTTATGTGGAAATATAATTTTTTAAAAATTGTTGCAACCCATATATACCATTTTTAAAGGCTTTTTCAAATTGATTACCTCTAATATAATTTCTATGTGAAAACTATGATCACTGTTTTCCCAATATTTTATAAAACACTAGTGCTAAAAATGAACTAACATCCCTTGATTACTCTGAAAGTCTTAATAATCTTTACAACCTCAAAATGCAGCACAATGCCTAACACAAGTAGATCCTAATAAATGTTGGTTGTTTTGGTGGGTGGATGGTGGGTAGGTAAATCTGCCTACGACTCTCAATTCCAAGGAGTTCAATTTCTAATACCCTTCGAGAGGATGCTCAAGCAGTTTTATCATGCTTTTATTCCTCATCCTTCCTGCACCTATTCTTCTTCAAGGCCATTTTGAAAAAATTAAATCACCCAAAAATAAAAGCCCAGCGACCAAACAGTGGAACGACCAGAACGACGGGTTGACCAGACACTATGATGAGCACTGACCACCAAGGGGCAGAAGCTCAACACAGGAGCTGCCCCCTGGTGGTCAGTGCACTCCCACAGCAGGAGCGTCGCTTGGCTGATGGGGATAAGCAGCGCTCCCACAGCAGACAGATCCCCACAGGCCACACCCCCCACCAATGCACAAATCCCGTGCACTGGGCCTCCAATACATCCTATATAATAAAGAGCTAATATGCTAATTAGACCGAAGAGCAGAACAAGTGTCTGGACAACCTTCTGGACAACCTTCCAGACGAAGCCAGGGCTGCAGGGCTGGCCAAGGCAATCAGGGCTGTGAGGGCCGAGCTCCTTGCAAAAATTTTGTGCATCAGGCCTCCAGTATATATTCAGCTTAATGGAGCTAAGTTGCAGCATATAGTTTCAACAATAATAAAAAGAATAAAAGCCAAGCCCCATTATCAATTAATATCTCTCAATGTTAGAGGTTAAAGTTAATTAAACATAAAATGCCTGAAAATTGAACATGGCACTAAAAATATGTCCAAAATTTCCACTTTAGAGACATTTAACTTTAAAACTTGATACAACAGTTTCTAGTAACTCTCACACCTCATCCTGTGGCTTGCCAAACACATAGTTCCTAAACCCCTACTTAGAAGTAGTTACTTCCTTATCCTCTTAAGATCTAGACTCCTCTTAATATTTACTCTAAATATTATTGGAAAACTGCTAGTACTAAATGAACTTTGTTGTCCTGTTAACTTTCCACTATCTGACTGATTTTCCTTTGTCACAACTTTAATTAATTATATCTGCAGCCGTGCATGGACCACATTCTTAGAAGTGTGTTGTTAGGTGATTTTGTAGTTGTGCAAACATCAGAGTGCACTTACACAAACCTAGTTGTGCAAACATCAGAGTGCACTTACACAAACCTAGATGATATAGGTATACTACTACATACCTATGCTAAATGGTATATAGCCTATTGCTTGTTGGCTACAAACTTGTACAGCACGTCACTCCACAAAACTACACACGAGGTCAAATCAAGCATGAGAAAACAATGCAATCAAGAGATATAGTAAACACAAGATGTATGAGGCTTCTGGTAGCCTAACATGGCATCGTTTTACAGCAAAAAAAATTTGATAAGTAGAAAGAGTATTCTCTAAAATAACAATTAAAAGTATAATACAGGAAATACAGAAACCAGTAACATAGTCATTTATTATCATTATCAAGTATTCTGTACTGTACACAGTTGTATGTTATACTTTAATACAAATTACGATAGGGATTTTTCAGCTCCATTATAATCTTATGGGACCACCATGTACTAGGTATATGAGGTCCATCACTGACTAGAACATCATTATGCGGGGGATAAGTATATACTGTTTTTTAAATCTACATCTGCATCCCTCCAGATTTCAAGTACCCTAGAATAGAAGGAATATATTTTTTTTAAAATTTTATGTATTGATTTGAGAGATAAATTTGTTGTTCCACTTATTTAGGCATTCACTAGCTGTTTTCTGTATGTGCCCTGACTGGATTTCGAACCCACAACCGTGGCTTATCAGGACAATGCTCTAACCAACTGAGCTACCTGGCCAGGGTCAAAGAGAAGGAATAGATTTATCTTGTGCTACCCTGAATCTTCAGCACCTGCCACAGAGTTCAGTCCATAGTAGATGTGCAATAAACATTTGTCAGATGAATGTAAAATAAATGGAACCAAAGGAAAAACCCATTTTTTGTTGTTGTTGTTTGCTTTGCTTTTGTCTTTTTGTTGTTGTTTTTTATGACAGAAGAGACTGGAGAACTTTATGAAGGATAGGAATGTCTGACAAAAATCCATTACAAAAAAATAGGAAAGTTGATAAAGCAAATAGAAGAGAATTTCTGGTAATACTGAAGGCTTAGTCAAGGCTGACTATCACAATCAGAAATCACAATTAGACAAGCTAATATGAGAAATAGTCAGAATTTAAGCAAATTACAAAATAAAACCTTAGGAGTACAGCTATTTAGCAGATGTGGGGTAAATTACATATGCACATGTTTTAAAAATGGGAAGGTATTGAAAGTTGGACAAATAACAGAAAAGAGACTATTGAAACTGACCAGGCACATAGGAAAGAAAACGCAATGGAACTACTAGAAATAAAAAATATAATAACTAAAAACGGGAGCTTAGTGTAGGATTAATTACACACAGCTCAGGAGATAATTAAAGAACCAGAAGTAAGAACTAAAGAAATTATTCAGGACATAGCACCGAGAGACAAAGTAATAGTAAATATGACCAAAGAATTTCAGAGACATGGAGAAAAATCTAACAGAGCGATTTATCAGAGATACAAAAAGAGAGAATAGAAAGAATGGGGAACAGCCGTAATTAAAAGTGGCTGAAAATTTTTCAGATTTTAAGAAAAATATGTCAAAGCAATCACTTCTATACCCATGGCTTCAATAACTTTTTATATACTCTAATAACAATACAATTTTAAGTGTTTTTATTTAACAGTTTTATTTTACACTAGGGGCCAGGTGCACAAAATTCGTGCACTGGGTGGGGGGGGGGAGTGTCCCTCAGCCCAGCCTGCCCCCTCTCACATACTGGGAGCCCTCAGGCGTTGACCCCCATCACCCTCCAATCGCAGGATCGGCCCCTTGCCCAGGCCTGATGCCTCTGCCAGAGGTGTCAGGCCTGGGCAGGGGACCCTCATTTCCCC
>NW_005369990.1:1338832-1357617 GCF_000412655.1 Myotis brandtii
TTAGGCCTGGGCAGGGGACCCCCAGCTCCCCATGGTTGCAGGCTCCGCCCCTGCCCAGGCCTAACACCTCTGGCCAAGGCATTAGGCCTGGGCAGGGGACCCCCAGCTCCCCGCGATCTCCCGCTCTGCCCCTGCCCAGGCCTAACGCCTCTGGCTGAGGCATTAGGCCTGGGCAAGGGACCCCTAGCTCCCGGGACTGCCAGCTTCGCCCGTGCCCAGCTCCCATCGCTGGCCCCACCCCTACTTCCCGCTATCACTGGCCAGGGCGGCAAAGGCGCCCGATTCTCCGATCATGGCTGGGGGGCAGGGCTCTTAGCTCCCCCCTGGGTTTCCGATCACTGTCAGTGGCAGGGGGCTTCTTCCTGCTTTCCCTTTCGCCTCCCTGCATTGTGCCTACATATGCAAATTAACTGCCATCTTTGTTGGCGGTTAACCGCCATCTTAGCTGGCAGTTGATTTGCATATCGCCCTGATTAGCCAATGAAAAGGGTAGCGGTCGTACACTAATTACCATGTTTCTCTTTTATTAGTGTAGATAGAATGCCTCATTTACTAAAACCAGATTCCAAATTGCTCTGTGAAAACAATCACACAAAAATGTGATATTAACATGTTAACTTTAAGAAATTTCCCTAATTGTTTTTTTGTGTGTTTGATTTAATGTGTGCTATTTTTTAAAATATAAGTTGGGATGTCACATAACAAACTTAGCCAAAATAAATTTATAACAAACTTGCAACCAGAGAGCTCCACTTCTATGTTCCACGTAACAGAGCCAAAAGTCATCTTCCTCCACAAACCTACTCCTCCTCCTGCACTCCCTATCCAGGAGAAAGTCAGTCTATCTAACCACTCGGGCTCCTTCTTGCCTGGAGCTGGCTTTCCCAGGGCAGGACACCAGGGACCAACACTGGCTATGCCTGGCATCCCCACCCCTAATTCCTTCCCCGTCGTGTCTAGCCAGTTTCTCTCTCAACTACCTGAAAGCCCAGTTCTTTTCCCTATTTTCATTTTTCAAACCTGCCTGAGACCCTCCAGTCCTCAGTCTTTCCTATGTATCGCTCTATTTAAGGTCTTGTGGGACTATATGAAGACTTTGGGGTATTTTTTTTCCCTTTCTCAATAACAACTTTAATATCCCAACACTGGAGTATTTATCCATTGTTACCTATCCAGATGGTACCTAAGTGAAGGAATCAAGTTAAAGGCTTGGTGGTACCCTTGCTCCAACCTGTTAAGCGAGTTGATACGCAGGACAATTCACGTGAAAACAATTTAGGGTTTGTAATTTAAGTTCAAAATAGAGACTGACATGGGAGAGGCTATATGGTGTTAAGTGAGCTGCTTTCAGCATCTCAGACAGAAGCTGCCTTATTCATTCCAACTATAATTTGAACACAGAAGGAAAGAAAATTGTGGGAAAGAAAACATAAAGTAACTGAATGATGTGAGATGTGACTGCCAGTGCTGCAGAAGATAGTTTTTTGTTTGCTTGCTTGTTTTTTACCCAAAGGAGAACCCACAGAGTTCTGATTACTTTAAAATTTCCACTTTTACACAAAAATGTTTTAGTCTTACTTCAGTGATTTAACAGACTTCTCTTTTACACTGACTGTTCTAAAAGAGAGGTGTTGTGTTCTTGAGACTGTTGGTTAAAAAAAAAAAAAAGGAAAACAAATTTAGACTTTAATTTGTAACACAAAGTTTTGGGCATTAAGATGCCAGATCCTCCACAACAATGCTTGTCTCCATGGCTCCCTCTCCTCTCCCCTCCTGTGGATAGAATCCTGTTCAACTTTAAGAGTGCTGAGGTAAGCCCAACCAGCTTGGCTCAATGGCTGAGCATCGACCTATGAACCAGGAGGTCACAGTTCGATTCCCAGTCAGGGCACATGCCTGGGTTGAGGGCTCGATCCCCAGGAGGGGGCGTGCAAGAGGCAGCCAGTCAATGATTCTCTCTCATCATTGATGTTTCTATCTCTCCTTCTGCCATCCTCTCTCTCTCAAATAAATAAAAATATTTTTTTAAAAAAAAAGAGTGTTGAGGTAAACGTTCTAAAGTTAAAATGGCTGGGGTGTTGGGGGGGAGAAGAGGGAAGAGAGAGGGAGGAGAGAGGAAAAAGAGAGGAAATGTTTGATTAAAATAATTATGGGTAACAACATGGCTAGTGAAGACTGCATTCTTTTAAGTAAAAAACACTGTCATAAAGATGTTAAAGCCCCATTTGTCTCACTTAAATGCCAGAGATTATTTTATTTCATAGAGGAAATGTATTATAGCTCTTATTCTATTTAAACTTTAGTTAAGCTCTTAATTTCATTAAAAGTTAGATTAAGCCTGTGAGTTCACCCAGATGGGATGTGGCTTTGTAAATGGGAAGTACTCTTTTTTCAGAATTACTAAGACAGTCTTGTGAAAAAATGAACAAATTATGTGAATTAATTGTGCCTTTAAACAAAAAGCAGATAATTATTTGTAAAAACTTCTGCTCTGCTTGGTTCTGTACAGTAAGCCTCTGAGTGATTTTACAAACCAGTTAGTAGATGGGTAGTGGTAGTGATAGAAACCAAAATAGGGCCTTTATATAATTCTTTTTTTAAGATTTCCAACTCACTTTCATGTATATCTCATTTGGCCCTTCTAACTACAAATAAGGCCCATGTATAGTCTCCCTCTATTGCTAATGAAGAAGCCGAGATTTAGAGATAGGTCTCAAATGACTGTGTAACACAGCTACTGAACAGAAGCTGATGTGGAGGTGATAGATACGCCAAATTCAGTTCTTGTGGTGCTTGAAAAGCTCTTTAGAATGCAGCTCATGTTTTACAATTCCTCCACAAAGTGGGTCTATCTTAACTTACCCCAGTTGTGAACATTTCCATTCAAAATTATTGTATACAACTCAGAGGCAACACCTACCTCTCAATTCTATGTTCATGAATTCATTATAATGAGTAAGAATAAAAGGAGATGTCATAAAATAGCATGAATTTACCAGGCAAACAAGCTGATATATGTTAAAGAGTTTGTCTCAATGACTTTGAATTGCCCTGGACAGAACTTTAGGAGAAGCTGGTAAGAAAGCAGGTAAGGATTAAGCTTTCTGATAGAAAGTGTTAAATCAGAATAGTTAACAGAGTTTGTGAGTACAGAATTTACCTTTTCATGTTCAACATGATAGTAAAACTTTCATTTCAATTTGTTTTTAATTTGGGGGAGACATTCAATAAAGAGATATAAGAAACCTCAATTTCAGCATTTGCCTATTATCAAGTTTCCATAGAAACAAGATCATAACACTAAAATATAAAGTACAAGCACAATGAAAGTTTGCTTTTAATGTCTTTATTTCAGACAATTTTCTATCAGTTACCCTGGAAACTAAGAAATACCTACTTATGTGTAAAACATTTTGGCTTTTCTACAATGGAGAACTGAATTATTCGGTTACACAAAATTATATATGAATGATGCTCTGCCTTGTTCTTCTGAGACTGCAACGTGATTTCTTCTAAGTCATTTTAAAGAGCTATTCCTAAGAACCTAGTATAGATTGCAGTTAAACTTAAAAGAAGTTTTCTACTACCTTGCCTTTACCTGTCAATATATCTAACTGATGGTAGTATCAGTAACACAATAAAGTCCTGTGATACAATTTTATGATTGCTCATCAACTTTATACAACCTTTTATGTTATGACCTTATGAGCTTTACTAATTTTCTGGCTGAAGATTCTCAAGTTACCCCTTCCTCCCCCTGAGGAGTAGGAAAGGAATTGGCAATATTATGTGGAAAAATCTCTGAGCAACATCTTTCCTCTGCTTTTTCTGGTGAGAATGTTAATAATCATTTGATGGAAAAGATTTAAAAAATATAGAAAAGTTATAAAGAGAAGTAATGACATAAAACTTCTGAAACTGTGCTTGACATCTAGAGAGCGCTCCAGGATGTACTTCCATGCACTGCATGGAGCTCTACTGCATGACTCTGGTAGCTGTTCAGTGGACCATCAAATGGTTGGAGCATCATCCATTTACCCACCCTTTATGGTTGGACCTCTTCTAAAGTGAAACTGTACACAATCCTATATAACAAAAGGCTAATATGCTAAGTGTCCTGTCGTCAGGACGTCTGTTCAACCAATCAAAGTGTAATATGCTAATGATATGCTAAGGCCGCTCAACCACTAGCTATGACATGCACTGACCACCAAGGGGCAGACAGCTGACCAGTCGACCAATCGCTATGACATGCACTGACCACCAGGGGGCAGACACTCCAACCAGTAGGTTAGCTTGCTGCTGGGGTCCAACCGATCGGGACTGAGCAAGACAGGCTGGACATGCCCTGGAGCCCTCCCGCAGTCCCTCCCCGGCTGGCCAACCTCCCCGGCTCCAATCGTGTACCAGTGGGGTCCCTCAGCCTGGCCTGTGCCCTCTCGCAATCTGGGACCCCTCAGGGGATGTTGGAGAGCCAGTTTCAGCCTGATGACGGAACGCCCGGTCACTATGATGCGCACTGACCACCAGGGGGCAGACGCTCAATGCAGGAGCTGCCCCCTGGTGATCAGTGCGCTCCCACAGGGGGAGCACCGCTTAGCCAGAAGCCAGGCTCATGGCTTATGAACACAGCAGCGGTGGCGGGAGCCTCTCCCACCACCATCCAGTGCTAAGGATGTCCAACTGATGGCCTGCCTAAGCCGTCAGTCAGACATCCCCTGAGGGCTCCCAGACTGCGAGAGGGCACAGGCTGGGCTGAGGGACCAACCCGAGTGCATGAATTTAGTGCACCGGGCCTCTAGTCCCATTATAATGTGTTATTCTAAGGACACACATAAAAACGGATGCATTGTACCTCCCTATGGAATTCAGGGTGTCATTTCATAGTTAATGTATTTTAACATTAAATGTTCTTATCCCAAATTAAAGTTGCTATGGTTTCTCACTGGACATTATAACTCATCTTTTAAATTATTTTTGTTTGTTTTTGTTTAAAGTATTACATATGTCTCCTTTTTCCCCCATCGACCCCTCCCCAGCCACTCCCACCCCCCAGGACAAGCCCCCACTGCCCCAGTGTCCGTTTCCATGGGTTATGCTAATATGCATGCATACAAGTCCTTTGGTTGATCTCTTACGCCCCCCACCCCCACACTACCCTGCCTTCCCTCTGAGGTTTGACAGTCTGTTCGATGTTTCTCTGTCTCTGGATCTATTTTTGTTCATCAGTTTATGTTGTTCATTATATTCCACATCCTCTTTTAAATTTTTGAGGTTCTGGTGTCTTAAATTTGAAAGTACTACTCTAAGATCTAAAAGTAATGCTGACCTTAGATGACAATTCAGAAGATATCATTAGAGATGAAGGAATTAGTGAAAGAACATATATGCATAGCCCAAGGACACAGACAATAGTGTGGTGAGGGCCAGGGAGGGGTGATGGAGGTTGGCTGGAGGTGGGCAAAGGGGGAGAAAAGGGGGATTCCTGCAATAGTATCAACAATAAATTACCATCAAGGTGCAGCAAGCATGACTGCAGTGCTCACTGAGAAAGAGAAGAATAAAACAATATGCATCTTAAATGCCACCTAAGTAATTAAAGTTTAAATATGGATCCATTTTCTCCCTCTATCCAAACTGCAGAGCAGACAGAGGAAGAAGCCAGTCCTGATGCTGACTCTGACCCAGGGGCTTGAGAAGCTTCGCAGCGCCTGGGCAGGAAGCTCAGCCTTGGAGCCCAGCTTGTCCTTGGAGATAGGATCACAGTGTCACAGGGACTGTGCGTTGCGCTTTCCTCTTCTAAAGAGGTCGGTTTTAAAATTAGATAACTTTTCCATAAAACGTGTTACATCTTTTAAAAGCAAAATCACTGCACTTTGCATTAGAGACTTCTCAGAAATACCCATTTTGCATCAGATGTGACTTTGTGATTTGCCACCTAAGTATTGGCCAAGTGATCTTTTAATTGCATCAGAATCTTCGGATGCCTATGAACTGGGTAACTCTGGAACTACTTGGTTTTCTGGTTGTCCATGGTTCTTGTTCCACACCCTTGCTAATCAATGCCTGTACCTGCCCATCTCCCACTGAAGGGCGGTCACTTGAGCCAGCCCCTTCCTGGCTGCAAGCTCAGTAGGTGTGTCTGGGGCCTAGAGTTGAGCTGCCCACACTTGACCTTTCACGTAGAATTGCAACTGCCTGTAATTAGCATTTGTTCATTAGTGCTAGGACTAGAAGACTCTTTTTTTTTTCTTTTTAGGCCATATTTTCACAGTAGTATTTTTTTTGGTGATGCATCAGACATTGCAGTAAAAAACAAATCGGAGTTGACTGAAGTTTTACTAAAGTTTGCTCTCTTAAGCATATTTTAACTCAGGAACAACATTCGTCGCCTGATCTCTCCACCACTGTGTTGTCAACATCCCAAGATGGTCTCTTAGGAAACCTGCCTTGAATGTTAATTGAAGCATCAAGTGGGAATACGTGTGTTTTTACTGTCCCTTCCCCTGATGGGATGATGATTGAGATGCTTGTGTAATGCGTTACTTTTTCTTCCCATGGATCCAACATTTTACAAAGCTTTTTAGGGAGCAGAGAAAATGCATCTGAGAGCAATTCTTTCTACAAACCTGCCCTAATCTATAAACAGACTGCCTACGTTTTTCCATGTGACCTTCTGAGGGATTGGGAGTTGATGGGAATGGTAGAAAGGGGCACTGTTTACCCTAAGAGTTACTTCTCTGCTCTCATCTTTCGTGAATGGGACGACAAAGCCATTCCTGTCCTGATACGTAAAGCACTTTTAGTTCCACATGATACTGAGATGTGGCATTGGAAGCTCTGTCCATTGTGCTTTGCCGTGTGTCTCTGTCCATGTGCACCAGAGTGTCTGGGATGCTGAAAATCTCCTGTTTTTTGTGGACTTCCTGAAGTCTCTCACTTCATTTCTCCACAACACACAGAGTCCCTTTTACTGCTGTGGGGACACCATGTACATACCACAGACTGTCCTGGTGTTGAGTACTCATGCCACATTGTTGTAGTTATTAAACGGATTATTATTCTTATGTTATAAATAAATAAAGAATAACGTTCCAATTGGAATAAAAGTATTTGAGTGAATTTGCATCTTTATGCTGTATTTGTTTTTTGAGATCAAAAAGTTAAATTGCATGTTTACTGCACAGCTTAAGAAACATTTCAGAATTTTAGCTATAGTTAAAATATTTCTAGCTTGGAAAATTTAGTCCTCTAAATAATTACACTTTTCAAAAATATACCATCTTGTTCTTGAACTTTTTAATAAAGAATAAGTGCCTTTGCAGTAAAACACCTGAAAAATGCAAAATGGCGTTTTATACAGGGGGTGGGCAAAAGTAGGTTTACAGTTGTGCATATGGAAAAATATGTAATACAAGAATAAATAATATCAAAATAAACTGTGTTTCATATATTCACAACTGTAACCTACTTTTGCCCACCCCCTGTATAATATATAGATACTTATGATTATTGGCTGCTGGAAATTTATAAGTGTTATGTATTTTAAAAGGCACCAAGTAGATGTTCTCCCTCTCCATCTTCTGTGTATTAGTGAGGGATTCTGATGGAAAAGTGTGACAGACAGCATGACGAAAACTATTTTATATGAGTATGAGGAAGAAAGACTGATCTGAATTAGTTTTAAAAATACAACAAAACGTAGCATATTAAAATTGTTGAACCCTGGCTGTGTGTGTCCCATGCACCAAAAGGTTGCTGGTTCGATTCCCGATTAGGGCACATGCCTGGATTATGGGCTCGATCCCTAGTAGGAGGCATGTTTGCTCTCACATCAGTGTTTCTCTCTCCCTCTCCCCTCCTTTCTCTCTAAAAAACCTATTAAAAATCTTTGTTTTAATAGTTAGTATTCTGTGATATTCAAAAATGCTACTATTTCTTTCAACTACTTATAGTGACTGGGATTAGTAATTGGCCTTAAGGAAGAGAATTGTCCTAACATAGTTTAGGCTATTTCAATATTTGATTATTGCTATATTGTTAGGCTCTTTACTAATCAATTAATACTTCAAAAATAAAAGACTACTTCTAAAGTGTGTTACTTTATTCTCTAGAACAATGATTTCCAACCACTTTCATCTCATGGCACACAAAAACAAATTACTAAAATTCTGTACTACACCAAAAATATATTTTTTTACTGATCTAACAAAAAATATGTATATTTTTTATTGATTTACAAAAAAAGTAATAATAGTATATACCGTCCCCTTTTGCTCCAAAGTGACATTTTTAAAAAGTAGGTGTCTATAGATGTATATAACGATTTCTGGTAGCAAGAATTAACCAATCAAATGCAACATTATTATACAACATGACCAATAAGATGTAACTCTATTATATGACCTACTAGACCAGCCGTGGGCAAACTACGGCCCGCGGGCCGGATCCAGCCCGTTTGAAATGAATAAAACTAAAAAAAAAAAAAAGACCGTACCTTTTTATGTAATGATGTTTACTTTGAATTTATATTAGTTCACACAAACACTCCATCCATGCTTTTGTTCCGGCCCCCCGGTCCAGTTTAAGAACCCATTGTGGCCCTCGAGTCAAAAAGTTTGCCCACCCCTGTACTAGACTCTAGTAACTAGAAGCTCGGTGCACGAAATTCATGCAAGGGGGCGGGGGTCCCTCAGCCCAGCCTGCACCCTCTCACAATCCGGGATTGTCCAACTGCCCAGTTTACGGGCCTAAACTGGCAGTCGGACATCCCTCTTGCAATCCAGGACGCTGCACCAGTGACCATATTTTTCATACAGGTGAAAGGCATCTTGCTGTTGTATGGGCACCTACATTTTTTTGCCCTGATTATAAAAAGTGGTACATAACATGATCCTTCTGAGGCAGTAGTACCATTTTCCCCATCTTATGGGTGGAAAAACTGAAGCAGAGAGAAGTTAAGTAATTGGCTTTGTCACACAGTTATAAGTGTCAGAATCAGGGCTGACCACAAAATGTGCAAGCCAGAGTCCATGCATGTCATCAAGAGGCCTGACGCACAAAAATTTGTGCACTCCCGGGGGTGGGGGTGTCTCTCAGCCCGGTCTGTGCCCTCTCACAGTCTGGGAGCCCTCAGGGATATCCGACTGATGGCCTCTGTGGGAGGCAACCAGGCAGGCCGATCAGAGGACAGCACTGGACAGCGAGCAGCTGGCCCCGCCCCCCCGATCACCCCTCTCCTGCTGCTGGTCACTGCAGCCCCCCCTCCCCACCATCGCCATCCCTTCCCTCTGCCCCCACTGGCACGCCTTGGCTGGCTTGGCACCGCCTGCTTGCCAGCCCCGCCCCCACCAACCAGTCGTTCCGCAGGTCGTTCTGCCATTTGGTAGAGTTGATTATTAGGGTTTTATATAGATAGATATATTTTTGTTTTAAGACAAGGTATTCACACCAGAAGGGTATTGTTGTGTTAGCTATGGTCATTTTTTTAATTTGACAATCTAAGGGAAAAGAAGTCAGTGCCCCTGACGAGTCAGGTATTTTTTAAAAATTCCTACAGCACACCGGTTGAAAAGCACTGCTCTCGAAAAGGATCTCAAAAAGTTCACTGCCACCACTCCAATACCACTACAGATAAATTTGAATTTGTTTCTGTAGTAAAATTTACCTTCCAGCTGTAACTGATTTTAAATCATTTGTCAAACACTCACTGACAGCTGTGAGTGCTCAGCAGCTGGGGGTAGGAGAGAAGTGAGAGACCTCCCTTCCCTGGAGAAGCTTACTTTTTTGTGAGGGGGACACCCTGTAAGCAGCTGGTACCTTGTAACAAGTGGAGCTATGTGACTGTACAGAAAGGGAGAAGTTTTATAGTGTGGCTACTGGCAAAGATATCCTGGAGGTAAATTGGGAGGGATTTGGGGGGAGGAGCAGCATGAGTGAGACAGGGTGATGATGAGTATTAAATAACTTAGAGAATAAAATTAATAACATTTAAAAATGAATAAAAAGTATTCTCTGAGGTTCTCCCTTGAGTAATGTAATGATAATCTTATTTAAACATGAAGTGAGAGTTAACGTGGTAAAGTTGTTTTATCTGTTTCTTTGGATCTGAATCTTATAAAACTCTTTTATTCTCCAGATGAGTAAACTGGGGCCCAGAGAGACCTTTGGCTCCTCCAGCTTGTTAGTGAATGGGCAGCCCAGCACTCACACACCTCTGCCTCGAACACATTTGTTTTGTCACACTGTCTCCAGAACAAATATTCATTATTGGCTTTCATTTACTGCTATAAAATGCTCTTCCTTCAATAGTATATAAAGCATTACATTTTATTGTAGTAAGTGAATAGTAGAAATAGAAAATTGCAGCTGTTTTTTATTGCTTAAGAAAATAAAATACTAAAATCTTATTCTAAACTTTTCACATTATTATATAGGATATTTATAATAGGTGTCTGCCAGGTTTGATTATAGGTGCTATATCAAGGGCAGCATTTTATAACCCATTCCTCAAATCTCATCTGTGGAAGTTAGAGTATCTAATGGGTTTACTACAGAGCTGCACATGATATCACACTCAAGCAGTTCATGGAGCATAAGAAAAATTACAATGCTTAATCGATTGACATTTTAACTAAGGAAAAACCACACTTTTATAGGTTTAACTTACTGTGACATTTTCTTCTATTTCCCTTCCCCTTCATGTATCTCCTGGGAGTCTTACTAAAAAGTATAGCTCATGCTTAACAATATTTCTAGATGACAGCACAGTCAGCCAGCCTAAACTTAGAACCACAGTCCAATGGTGAATATGACTAGGTTGACAAGGGATGAGTAACAGACCCCCTTATGCTAAAGGCATTCTAGCCATACCTAATTTCAGTCAACTAATTGTCTTCTTCAGTGATCAGATTAAGAAACTGGTGTCCATTATATATTAATTTCAAGGACCTAAATATAAATTTGTAATTTCCATTTTAATCTCAGAAGGAGTATATGAAGGGAAAATCAGTTAGCAAATAAGAAATCCCAGGAAAAAGCATTTGTCTTTATTTGCTGGATTTCTGTTGTTAAGACATTGTTGAATATAATGAAAAGGAGAGGTGCTCTTTACTGGGTGTTTCTAGAAAAACAAAAAGTATGTTTCTATGAGATAGATTCCTAAAATGATGCATACTACTTTGGAACTTACTAATGGAAGAAGTAACAGCTTGTCCCCTACTTGCATTGGAGTGTATCTGCATTTAAATTTATTTTTGTCATATTTTCCCCATCATACATTTTTTCCTGCATTATTTTTGTATAATAATTCATTCTCCTTCCTATCCCCAAAAGAGGGGGAAAATGCATCACACCAGTCTTAAGGAACAAGTTTTCAAGCTAATTTCTTCGTGGATAAAATTTCTTTCAACTCAGGTTTTAGTTTCATAGATATATTTAATTTAATTATACACACACACACACACACACACACACACGGGGGAGAGGAGGTCAAAGTAAATTTACAATTGTGGGTACATAAAACAGAGTTTATTCTTGTTATTATGTATTCATTATTGTATTACTAGAGGCCTGGTGCACAAATTCATGCACAGGTGGGGTCTGGTTGGCCCAGCCTGATCGAGGCCAATCAGGCCGGCTGGCTGGGGGGAGGGGCCACAGGCAGTGGGCCAGCCGGCCCCACCCCTGACCAGGGTGAGGGGACCAATCAGGGGCAGGGCTGTCCAGGGGGAAGAACCACGGGCGGTTGGCCAGCTGGCTCCACCCCCTGGTTGAACTCCCAGTTGAACTCCCAGTCAAGGAGACAATTTGCATATTAGCCTTTTATTATATAGGATATTTCATATGAACAACTATAAACCTACTTTTGCCCCACCGTGTAGGTATATTTGGAGATCCAGAAGGAGAAAGAAGAGAGGGGAAAACAGACAAAGTATTTTAAGACAACATGGCTAAATTTGATGAAAAGTATAAACCAATAAGCCCAAAAAGTTCAACAAAACCCAAGCACAAGAAACATGAATAAAACTACACCAATGCACATCATAATCACATTGTTCCAAACTAGTGATTAAAAAAACTTAAAAGCAGTTAAGAAAAAAAAAGGACATTATATACACAGAAAGATAAGGATGACATCAGATTTCTCATTGGAAACAAAACAAACAAGAAGATAGTGAGGCAACATCTTCAAAGCTACTGCAAGAAAAAAAGCATCAACCCAGAATTCTATACCCAGCAAAAATATCTTTCAAAAATGAAAGTAATATACTTTTTCAGAGACATAAAAGCTGGAAAAATACATCACCAGCACACCTATACTATACAAAACATGATGGTTGTTAGGGATTGAGGGTAAGGATGAATGAATTATTGTTTAATGGATATGGAGTTTCATATTTTACAAATGGAGAGTTCTGGAGATGAATGGTGGTAATGGTACCACAACCTTAAGAAAGTATTAATACCACTAAACTTAAAAATGATTAAGAGGTAAATTTTATGTTATATTTTACCACAAATTTTAAAATAGAAGTAAAAAACAACAGAAATGTGCCAAAAGTAGATTAATCTAGGAATAAAATAGCGAAAACAGTTACACAATGAATTTCTACATATTTTTAAATGGGTTACAAATCTAGCACTTACCTTCACATTTAAAATGATAACATTTTCCAAGCAATAATACAGGAGAATTTCTACTAAAATACGTCTTTGTTTTCAACACCCAACCTAAATGAGAAAAAATTGTTTTGCAATTAAAGGGTTACGCTCTAAAATTCTAGCAACATTTTCTTTTATTTAATTTCAAATCATCAATTATCAACTATGGATGTGCATTTTTTGCAAAAGTAGCAAATATTTGGACAATGAACTGAAAATATGTATTTTAACTACATTCACTCCACTTAAAGAACATGAGAGAGAAAAAATAATTTTAATTTACTTTCAAACAGGTAACAATGTTCTTATGGTATAAAAGAATTTTTAATCCTTATGCAAGGATATATTTTTATTGATTTTACAGAGGGAGGAAGGAAGAGAGAAGAAAATATTTACAAATCATATATTTGCTAAGGGATTCTTTTTTTATCTAGAGTATATAAAGAACTCTTATAATTCAATAACAAAAGGACAACCCAATTAAAATGCACAAAGAATTTGAATATATACTCCAAAGAATATATACATATAAGGCCAATAAGTACATGAAAAGATGCTTAACATCATTGTTCATCAAAGAAATGCAAACCAAACTCACAGTAAGATACTTCACAACCACTAGGATGGCTCTAATAAAAGAATGGACAAGGTATTGGTGAGGATGTGGAGTAATTCAAACCCTCATACATTAAGGGTGGGAATGTAAAATGGTGCAGCCACTTTGGAAAAGTTTGGCAGTTCCTCAAAAAAATTAAACTTAGAGTTAACATCTGATCCAGAAATTCCACTCCGAGACAACAGAAAACATGTTCAGCCCTGGCTGGTTTGGCTCAGTGGATAGAGCATCAGCCTGTGGACTGAAGGGTCCCAGGTTCGATTCCAGCCAAGGGCACATGCCTGGGTTGTGGGTTTTATCCCCAGTGGGGGATGTGCAGGAGGCAGCCAATCAATGATTCTCTCTCATCATTAATGTTTCTATCTCTCTTTCCTTCTCCCTTCCTCTCTGAAATCAATAAAGATATTTTTTTAAAAAAAAACACATGTTCACACAAAACCTTGTACACAATGTTCAGAGCAACACTATTCATATTCCAAAAAGTAGAAATAACCTAAATGTCCATCAACTGATGAATGGGTAAAGAAATGTGGTATAGTCATACAATGAAATATTATTCAGCCATATAAAAGAATAAAGTACTGATATATACATGATACAACATGGGTGAACTTTGAAAACATTAAGTGAAAAGGGCCAGACACAAAAGGCCACAGGTTGTATGATTTAATTTACATGAAATGTCCAGAATAGGGAAATCCATAGATATAGAAAATAGACTGGTGGTTGCCAGGGGCTGGAGGGAGGTGGAGAGGAATAGGGAGTAGCTACTAATGGGCATGGGACTGTTTTTTGGGCTAAAAATATATTCTGGAATTAGATAGTGATAATGGTTGCACAGCCTTGTGAATATCCTAAAAACCACTGACTCATACACTTTAAAAGGGTGCATTTTATAGTATATAAATTATAATAGAGGCCCGGTGCACGGATACTAGAGGTCCCTCGGCCTGGCCTGCACCCTCTCGCAATCCAGGACCCCTCAGGGGATGTCAGAGGGCTGGTTTCAGCCTGATCTCCGCAGGCCAGGCCAAGGGACCCCACCAGTGCACGAATCTGTGCACCGGGCCTCTAGTATGCATATAAGATCTTTGGCTAATCTCTTCCCGCCCTCCCACCCCCCCACTTCCCTCTGAGATTCATCAATCTGTTCCATGTTTCCATGCCTGTGCATTTAGCATCTGCCCCCTGGTGGTCAGTGCGTGTCATAGCTACAGGTAGAATGGTCACTTAGGCTTTTGTATCTATTGATCTCAACTTTAAAAATTAATGTTCATAATTTTCAGAATGCCATGTCATGTTATTATCAAGTTATAACTGTCTAAATAGCTAGTTGGCCATGACTTCCAGTGAGCCAGAAGTCAACTGCCAACAGGTTTTACCTGAATTTGCAGTGTCAAGAAATTTCACTAAATTTTATCATTTTTATTTTATGGCTATGAACTTCCTCCTGTTGAAACTGGTTCTGCTGAGTATTTCTCCATTTCTGAAGGCTTCTTTACCTCCTATTTGTTTTTAGTCTGAAGTGAGCTTCAAAAGTACCATAAAATCGGTTGCCAGATGGGAGAGGGTTAGGGGGTTGGGTGAAAAAGGTAAAGGGAATAAGAAGTACAAATTGGCAGTTACAAAATAGTCATGGGGATGTAAAGAACAGCATAGGGAATATAGTCAATAATATTGTAAACTATGTATGGTACTATACTTACTGGGGGGATTGCTTTATAAGTTATATAAACATCTAGCCCAGTGATGGCGAACCTTTTGAGCTTGGCATGTCAGCATTTTGAAAAACCCTAACTTAACTCTGGTGCTGTGTCACATATAGAAATTTTTTGATATTTGCAACCATAGTAAAACAAAGATTTATATTTTTGATATTTATTTTATATATTTAAATGCCATTTAACAAAGAAAAATCAACCAAAAAAATGAGTTCACGTGTCACCTCTGACACGCGTGTCATAGGTTCACCATCACTGTCTCACTGATCTAGCCACTATGCTGTACACCTGAAACTAATATAATACTGAAAGTCAACTGTAACTGAAAAAATTAAAAACAAACAAATAAAAAAGAATAAACTGTAAAACAAAACAAATTAAAGAAAACACCATATGACCCTTATTGGATTTGTTTGCAAACCAAGAGTTACTAGGTTAAAAATAAGGGTCTGAGGGTACTTCCAGGAGAAATTCATAGGTATCAGTGCATGAACTTTATACCATCTTTTTTGTGTGTTCAGAGGTCTATTTTGCTTACTTCCTGGTTCATACATGAGGTTGCCTGAAATTAAATCTAAAAACGGAGGTATTACCATCACCTGAATAAATTCTGTTTGGAATTTAAAAACAAAAAAGAGGGCACATAAGTATGCTTTAGTTTCTAAGCATTGTTTATGTTGATATTTGGTTCTTTCTTCAGGAGACATTCTTATCTACATTCCTTACAGAAATATGTCATTCAATTAGAACCTTAAGCAATGTCAGTGATTTAATAAGGAAGATGATACACATCTTCAAATATACCTTTGGATTTATACAATTTTTAAATCAAAATACTTACTATATTTCATGTTGTTCCAAGCAGATATAAATTTAGTTTTTAGCTTGTCAACTTCTTCTGTTCCTGTGGCCTCCATATTCAAATTCTAAAGAAACAGCCATCACTTGATTTCATTCTTCTACAGAGTTTAATCTTTTGTACTGACTAAAAGGAAAAAGTTAAAGGAAAATAAGTAATAAGTTCATGTTATATGGTACAATACCTGCTAACGTTACTTTAGTGATTAAATAAAATTTGAATTTGAAATGAGCAAACCAATTTCTCATATTATAGAACAGATTATAATATAGTCAATAAATATTTTAAATTTAAAAAACACTTAATACCAAATATACAACAATATAAATTATCACACAAAACTAGACAATAATCTCTCCCAGGTACTCACAATTAAAAACAATAAGTTAACTAAGTAACACAGCTCAGCACTGGTGCTTGTGCAACTGTTCAAGATTTGTTTTATTTGTAATTAAAGAAGGTGATTTGAAATCTTATGAAAAATGATGACTATCTTCAGAATGGAGGCTTCCACTCATATCAAGTCACTACTTTCATATAAAGCCTAAATTTTTGTTTTATTTTAAATTAAGGCACTTCCTACAATTACTGCCTATCTTAATACTGCAGCATTTTAAAAAAATAGAATGGCTTAAATTTACAACAGGAAATGTTTTCTTTAAAATAAGAATGAATGTAGCTCATAAGTGTTTGTTTTTTAACTAATTTGAGGTAAAAATAGAAATGTGTGATATAATCTGAAAGAGGAACAAATTATAATTCAAAGTGCTTGAGCTTATCTGCAATAATTCACGGACAGTTTACTTTTCAAAAAAATGCTGCACAGAACATTACATTTTAGGGTTATAAATATCTACTCAAAAGTACTGATACATTCATTTCTCTAATAATACACATTCCATTTTATAAAATGTATTAAAAGCTACTAATTATACATCATAGTTGAGGCAGGAGAAAACATAGTCCATTGGAAGAATTTAAAAAGCCAAGGTGAAGAGAAAGTCCAAAAAAGTAAAACAAGATGTGGCTCTAGGGCTAGACATGGGCCAGAGCACACAGGGCTTTGTAGACTATGTTAAGAATTGTGTTCTTTATCCTAGCACCTAGTTTCAAACAGAAATATCAGAATCAGATTCTGTGGGTTTATTTGACTTCAATAGCAGCAAAGAGAATAGACTGAAAAGGGACAAGAGTAGATGGTGAGAGTATACTACTATTGTACAAGACTATAAGTGAAATAATAGTAGGTTGGACTGGAGCTGTGGAGACGGAGAGCTATAGATACCAGTATATGAGAAAGGGTGTCAAAAATTCACTAAGTCTTGGTGATATGGAGAGCTATAGACACCAGTATATGAGGAGAAAGGGTGTCAAAAATTCACTAAGTCTTGGTGATAAAATGGATGTGGAAGGTGAGAAACAGGGATATGTCAAGGATAAACTGAGCCAGGTTCCAGGCTTATAAAACTAAATAGATGCTGCCAATCACTGAAATAGGAATTAGGAGAGGGGCAGGTTAGAGGGAGATCATGAATTTGATTTATGTGGAATGTGAGATGCCTCTGAGAGAAACAGTAGAGAATCATTACTTATTTAATCATCTGATAAATTATTGTCAGGCACTATTCTAGGCAATGCAGATAAAGCTTAGAACAAAGGCAGTGAAATATAACAGGTCCTTGAATAAAGTCATTTCATTCAACATCATTTAGTTATATACTGTTGATGAAATGTCATAGGAACTTAATTCTTGTTTGTATCAATTAACCTATGGGGAAATTGCTTTAATTATCTATCATTTCACTTAAAGTTGCAGAACCTGTCGACAACATGAAGTGCAGACTACTATACTTCTGTCACAAGCTTACATTCTAGATATATTCTAGAGAGGACAACAAGACAGTTGGATTATATAGATCTGGAGCTCAAGCATGAGGTCTAGGCTTGAGCTACTAATTTGAGGACTGCTGATATACAAGTGAGAATTAGAGCTGCAAACATGTTCCCCCAGGCCTTTGCCTTGCTCATGTTTGCACCCCCAGCCCTGAGGATGATAGTCAAGGCCCTTCATGAAATGACATCTGTCCCCTTACTCAGCTTTGTCTTTTGCCACTCCCCCACATGCACCATATACTGAAGGCATTTTTAATTCTATTATTAGAGCTTCCTAAACTTGATATGATGTCTGATACCTCCATGCCTTTGCATGTGTTGATCCCTCTACCTAGAATGCCTTCCTGCTCACCCTCATTATTTTTTCTTTAAAAAAAAAAGATTTTTAAAAATCCATTTTTGGAGAGGGAGGGAGGGCAGGAGGGAGAGAGAGAGTGAAACATCGATGTGAAAGCAAAACATCAGTTTGCTGCTTCCTGCACGCCCCTACAGGGAACCGAGCCTGGAACCCGGGCATGTGCCATGACTGGGAATTGAACAGGCAACCTTTCGGTGAATGGGATGACACACTACCAACTGAGCCACACCAGCCAGGACTCACCTTCATTTTTTGAGTACCTTATTATCATGACTCCCTAAGACCCAGCTTAAGTTTCACCTCCTCTGGTAAGTTTGGTAAGATTTCCACCCTCTTCCAAACCTCAAACTAAGACAGATGCCCCTCCTCTTTCCTCATAGAATACTTCCTCTATCACAGCACTCATCACACTGTATTGTAATTATTTGTTTCTTACCTGTCTCTTACACTAGACCAGCAATTTTCAACCTTTTTTGTCTCATGGCACAAATAAACTAATTACTAAAAGTCTGTGGCATACCAAAAAATATTTTTGTCAATCTGACAAAAAAGGCCCTAGCTGGAAAAAGGAAGGAAGGAAGGAAGGAAGGAAGGAAGGAAAGAAGAAAGGAAAGAAAGGAAGGAAAGGAAGGAAAGGAAGGAAAGGAAGGAAAGAGGAAAGAGGAAAGAGGAAAG
>NW_005369990.1:1357755-1370829 GCF_000412655.1 Myotis brandtii
GGCATCTGATCAATGATTCTCTCTCATCATTGATCTCTCTCTCTCTCTCTCTCTCTCTCTTCTTCCCTCCCCCCTCTCTCTCTGAAATCAATAAAAATATTTTTTTAAAAAACCTGACAAAAAAGGTATAATTTTATTGATTTAAAATAATAATAGTAGTAATTACCTGCCCTTTTTGCTTCAAAGTGACTTTTTTAAAAATATGTTTTTATTGATTTCAGAGAGGGATGGAGTCAGCAACCCAGGCATGTGCCCTGACCAGGAATTGAACCAGCGACCTCCTGGTGCATGGGATGACGCTCAACCAACTAAGCCACACTCACTGGACTCCAAAGTGACTTCTTAAAAAAATAAGGTGCCTATACTTGTATATAAGGATTTCTGGAACCGAGAATTAACCAATCAGATGCGACCTTATTATGCAACATGACCAATAAGATGCAACTCTATTGTATGACCTATATTTATGGCTCAGGACATTCACACCCAACGACTATTGTTGTGTTGGCTGTTGTCATTTTTTAATTTGACAATCTAAGGGAAGAGAGGTCAGTGTCCCTGACTAAATAGTCAGGTATTGCATGTTTTAAAAAGTATTGCAGCATGAGGGACTGAGGGGAAAAAAAGAAAGAGAGAGACAGAACTCATAGACATGGGCAACAGTGTGGTGATTGTGGGGTCAGGGGTGACGGAGGAGGTGGAAGAGTGCATGGGGGAGGAGGGGAATGAATGATGATAGAAAAAATTAAATTAAAAAATTAAATTACTATGGCACACTGATTGAAAATTGCTGCATTAGACAGTAAACTTTTTGAAGATCCTTAATGTCTGCCTGGCATGTGATTGGTCCTCAAAATATGTTTATTAAATGAATCAGTGAACCGAGAAATTAATGAAATGTAGGTATATCACTAATAGCACTTTTACCAGTTTTAATTAGAATTTTTAAACTAACAACTAGAATAAAGAAAAGGAAAAAATTGTTTCCTCCAGAAAACTGCATAATTTAACAAAATTGGGAAAAAAAGGAAAAAGCTTATAAAATGTGTGAATTATATATAGTGCATCCACATTATGGGTTATATAGCCATTTAAAATGTCTCCAAAGAGTTTGTAAAAATGGAGAACACTCAGCAATGTCTAAAACTTTATGTATCACATGATATTGGCACAGGAAGTGGGGGGGAGGTTAGAAAGAAATATTGACAATAGTTTCCCTAAATGTAAAATCATGTGGTTATTTTTATATCACTATTATCAACCTTTTCCAAATCTTACAGAAGGAATATATGTAATTTATATAATTTCAAAAGTTTATTTTTAAAAGGCACCATGAATCTTCTAAATCTAAAATGTTTAAAATAAGAGACTATACATGTATGTATTTTCTTCCTAAGTTAAAAAGAAAGTGGACCACAGGGAAGACTTTGGTTCAGTTCCCAACACCAGCTACCAGAAACCTCTGGACAGTCCTTATCAAGAGTATGAAAGTCAGGATGCCATAAAGTGTGTGTGTGTGTGTGTGTGTGTGTGCCGGGGGGGGGGCAGGGTAAGAAATAGTTTGTATGGGGAAAGTCTGTTATCTTAGATAATGACTCCTAAGTAAATAAATAACCAAGGTAAGATGCTGTGAAAGAAACAGAAATTAATGAGACAAATATTCTTGACTATTCTATAAGGATACTTTTATTGTCATTGTTATAGAGAGTAAATGAGAATAAAATTATCATAAGGTAAAACTAGTTAAGCTGTTGCTAATTTAACAATTCAGTTTTGTTTTACTTTTCATATAACTATAATTAAATTTCAATCTTCTATAAAAACAGAAACCCACTTTATTTCTACAACAAAAATTTAAATGACTATTTCCAAAAATCCTAACTTTAAAGCAGGGTCGAATTTGAAAAGTGATCCCACCATCTTGGAAAGTTTTATAAATCAAACACTTTAAAAAGGAATAACCAAACATTCCAAATGAGAGGATTTGTCTTACTGCATATTAAAACATATTATAAGACTACAGTAATTAAAGTTTAGTAATACTTAAATTTATTATATTTATTAGCAAAGGATGACACTGAATAAAACATGATAGGGAGTAGGGAATAAACCCAAGCACATTTGAGAATTTAGTACCTGCTATGAGACATATTTCATATCAGTGAGAAAAGATGCTAATTTAATAAATAATACTAGAATAATAAGCTAGCCAGTTTAAAAAATAAAGCTACTTCACGTTATAAATTCTAGATAAGTCAAACACGTGACACGTATGCATCTACTACAAAGAAGTATTTATTAAAATTGCTTTAGCCCTAACCGGTTTGGCTCAGTGGATAGAGCGTCAGCCTGCAGACTCAGGGGTCCCAGGTTCGATTCCAGTCAAGGGCATGTACCTTGGTTGCGGGCACATCCCCAGTAGGGGGTGTGGCAAGAGGCAGCTGATCGATGTTTCTCTCTCATCGATGTTTCTAACTTTCTATCCCTCTCCTTTCCTCTCTGTAAAAAATCAATAAAATATATTTTTAAAAAATAAAATATAATAAAAAAATAAAATTGCTTTAACAATCTTGTAGAAAAGGCCTTTCTTAGCATGGTATGCAAAACTAGAAATCCAAAAGGAAAATGTAATTACATAAAATGAAAATTTCTATACAGGAAGAAGAAAAAGAATGTTAACAAGGGTGAGTTACAATTCAATAGTCAGGAAAAATTCAATACCTATTATATATAGACAAAGTATTAATGTCCCTAATATACAAAGAGCTCTTCTATATCAATAACAAAAAGAAAAACCCAAATGGAACACAAGACAGGCATTGTAAAAGAAGGCCAAAAAACATGAAAATATTTTGACCCTTACTAGTACTGGATCAAAGTAATTCACATTAAAATAATTTCATATTATCATCACAAGAGATGAAATTGGTGAGCCTGAGGAAGCAAGCATTTTACATACTTATTTCTCAAATAATAAACTCCTTCAGGGCAGAGAATGTGTCTTGTTCAGTACTATATCCTCACATCTAGCACATCGGTATGCTAACAGACACAATTACGTGCTGATGAATAAATTATAACACATACATATTATAATGATATAAATTTATATTTATACTATAAAAATCTATCCAGGGAACATATGTGAGGCAAAACTGATAAAACTGAAGAAGACACACATGAATCCACTATGATAGTTGGAGACTTTAACAACCCTCTATCAGAAATGGTAGATGCAGCAGGCAGAAAATCAGTGAAGACGTAGTTGAACTCAATAGCACAATCAATCAACTGGATGTAATTGGCATCTACAGGCTACTTCACCCAAAACACCAGATTAATTCTCCTTAATTTCACATAGAATATTCACCAAGATAGACCATATTTTAAGCCATAAAACAACTCTTAACAAATTTAAAAGAGTAGAAATCATACAACGTCTGCTCTTACCACAATGGAATTAAACTAAAAATCAGTGAAAAGATAGATGGAAATTCCCAAAATACTTGAAGATTAAATATTATGAACAACTCTATGCTCAAAAATTTGATTACCTAGATTAAATTAACCAATTCCTTGAAAGACATGGTCCGCCAAAACTCACACAAGAACAAATAGACAATCTGAATAGGACTATATCTATTAAAGATATTGAATGAATAATTAATGACCTTCCAAAACAGAAAGCATCAGGCCCAGATAGCTTCAGTAGTGAATGCTACCAAACATTTAAGGAAGAAATTATTACCAATTCTCTATAATCTCTTCCAGAAGATAGAAGCAGAGGAAATACTTCCTAACTCCAACACCAAAGGCACAACCTCTGAAAGAAATAACTGACAAGCTGGACTTCATTAAAATGAAAAACTTCTACTCTGAGAAAGGCAATGTCAAGAAAATAAAAAGACAAGCTACAGACTGGGAGAAAATCTCTGCAAAAGACACAATTGATAAATGACTACTATCCCAAATATACAAAAAACTTTTAAAACTCAAAAATAAGAACATGAAGTACAACCAATTTAAATATGAGCCAAAGATCTCACCGAAAAAGATATTCAGAAGGCAAGCAGGCATATGAATATATGCTCCACATCAAATGTTATCAAGAAAATCAAATTAAACAATAATGAACTACCACTCAAACTATTCGAATGGCCAAAGTCCAAAACACTGATAACACCAAATGCTGACAAGCTTGTGGAGCAATATGATACTCTCATTGCTCGTAGAAATTATTTTGAATTTGAGGTACAGGTACTTTGGAAGACAGTTTGGCAGTTTCTTACAAAACTGAACACACTCTTACGATATGATCTAGCAATTGCATTCTTGGTATTTACCCAAATGAAATAAAAACTTGTATTTAAACCAAAACCTGCATACAGATGTTTATAGCAGTTTTATTCATAAACTGCCAAACCTGGTAACAACCAGATGTCCTTCAGTAACGGATAAAAACTGTGGTATATCCAGACAATGGAATACTATTGTTCACTAAAAAGAAATGAGTTATCAAGTCATGAAAATATATCAAGAAAAACCAAATGCATTGTTTCTAAGTGAAAGAAGCCAATTTTTAAAAGCTACATACTGTATGATTCCAACTGTATGACATTAAGGAAAAGGCAAAATTATGAAAACAGTGAAATGATCAGTGGTTGTCAGAGTTTGGGGGCATGTGGGAAGAGGATGAGTAGGCAGAACATAGGATTTTGAGAATAGTGAAACTGTATGATACTGTAACTGTGGATACATGTCATTATACATTTATCCAAACTCTTAAAATGTACAGCAGCAAATGTGAATCTTACTGTAAACTATGGACTTTGGATGATAATGATGTGTCAATGTAATAAATGAAACATTTGTTGACAGTGATGTAGATAGCAGAGGAAGTTGTGTGTGTTGGAAAGAAACTCTGATACTTTCAATTTTTCTGTGAACCTAAAATTGCTCTAAAAATAAAGTTTATTAATTATTTTTAAAAGGAGGTATCCAGAGCATAGAGTGAGAAGAAAGAACATCATTAATATGATTTATGCATCTATCTGCATATATATTTTGCATCACACACATATACATGCATAAAACAATGTCTAGAAGTCCATAATGTTCAAAGTGGAATCTCTAAGAGATGAAATATCATTTCTACTTTCTTTTTTATACTTTACTATCTAAATTGTTTACATTGAGCCTCTTTTAAAATAAATTACTCAAAATAAATTACTCAAATGAAAAATTTAATACACAAAATGACAAATGTGTCCAGTTTATATTAAATTCTAGCAAAACGACTAAAACTGCTTGACTGAGAAACCTACTGAGAAGACATTCTGTTACGAAATTCCTAAACAGTCTATAAGAAAGATAAAAATGCTGACACAAAGTGATTTTTCTTTTTAAGATAAACAACTTCATTCTTGTGGTTCTTAAAGGCATCGGATTCAGCTATTTAGTCATGCAGAAAACTTTAACTTCCTCAATATAACTCCTCGGGGCAACTTTGGCTACATAAAATGACTTGACGGACAGTCCTTAACTCATAACTTTCATTTCTCCTAAACGTAAGTGTGGTGAGCTTGGAAAGAGGAAAAAGAATAAATTAATACTTGAGTCCATTCAGTCCATTAAAATGTTCTCTGTATATTTGTATGAAATAAACCAAAGAAAAGCAAGATAAACAGTACTTTCAGTTTAACTACAAATGAGCAAAAACACAAACGAAGAAACCACAATGAACTTTAAGAGTAGTAGTCTCCCTGCAAAATTCTAAATTATTTTCACCCACAATTTCCCTTTCCAAAAGTTTTCTTAATTTAAAAAAAAATTAAAATTCATTGCCTATCAAGTATAACGTGCAGTGACAATTTACTCATGATCCAGCATACGTAAATCTGCTACGGAACCTAAAATAGCTGGCTTGACTGTCCCAGTGATCAAACTCAGCCGTCAAAATTTCTGTTTATTTTATGTAGTGCTGTCAGAGCCTCAGTCTGGAAAATCACCAAAATAACATTCTTCACAATTTCCAAACACTTTTTAAATAGATTTATAGCTTATTTCTTAAAACTTTGGGAAATTAATAACTTTTTTCAAGTAAACTTTCTTCACTAATGCATATTACAACAAATCTTTCCATCACCATTTCCATATTTCTGTTCCCTGATTACATTGTGACAAATCCATTTTTAATTAAAAGATAATAGCATTAAAAAGGAGAAAGCTTTTACTAGTATCCCAGTAAACACAGATAAAGCTACCAGATGAGGTTATTACTAAACTTTACTGTTAATGATGTGAAAAGCAGAGTGAAGACCAAGCAGAGTCCTTTTGGAAGGCAGAGCTACAACATTTGATATGAAAATCATCGATTGAGACCCAGATGTGATTTTTAGAGTCACTTTTCTAACAGTAACCATGCATTAAGACAGTCGATAAATTATAAACTGATAAATGTAAAATGGTACTCAAACCAATGTCCTTGAAGGGCAGATGAAGGTAATCAGCCTCTCCCATATGGCAATAGATAGAATATTTTACCCACTGAGGATTTAAAGCCAAGTAAAAGCTCCTGGCAGACAGAACTTTAGGGAACGATACTACAGAATATATCTTAGCCACATAGTATGACCAATAAAAACACTGCAGACTTCCAGTACTTGTGTATGCTTGAGCATCTTCCCCAAATAATATTCTGCAACAAGATAAAATACAGATATTGATTTAGAATTTTTGATGTGCTTTTAGCTATACAATCAAATAAAATGAAGTGTGAGGTCCGCTCTAAGTTGTTCATCTACTACAACCTTTTCTACCTGCTTGCATTTTTAGTAACAAATAGCAATCCCTTGTCTGACCTTAAATGTCTTTCAATATGTTGATCTGTCATCTCTGCTCTCTTATTTCTTATCCCCATCTCAGTTCTTTGTTTATAGAAACATCAATTATTGGACCCATTTCTACTCCCTCTCTTTACCTATACTTGCCAATCCTCTATCCTCATGCACTGAACTTTGTGTTCAGATTATAAACTTAGCATGCTTATCATTTTTAAGTGGTAAATATGAAGAAACTAGGAGAACAATGTAATTTTTATTTGGACTGTCCCCTTTCAGAGCTAAGGACTAGGTAAAGTAGATGACAGTGAGATAAACACAAAAGACTGAGAAAAGGAAAGGCAACAGGATAAGGGCAGGATACACATATTCAGAAACTTGATTTTAAAATAAGAATAAAGATCGTATAGCAAAAAGACAAATAAGGTTGTTTTGTCTCAAGGATATATCTTATAAACATTGTTAGGACCCCTCAGGATCACATCCTCCAGTTAAAAACACTCAATGCACAGCAAATTTATAAAGATGACATCAATAAAATGTACTATTTATGTGTTCTTCTCTTTAAAAGGGTAAAAACATCTAAGGAAGAAACTAAGTACTGAGCAGACATTCATTTACCCTCACACATGACTTGGGTCAAGTTCCAACCGGCAAAATTCTGCACTTGGGCAGCACTGAGCATTATATGTTCACAGACTGTAATGTCATCATCATAACCAACCTAAATGGCATATAAAGAGTTGAAATTACTTCAACCACTTGCTCAAAGACTACAGTAATAATGTTTAATGATATCTGAGCTATCGTGAGCATTTCTTGTCTTAAGCATTACATCTAAGAACAACATTGTTTACTACAGTTTGATAAACAAAATTTAATTATGTCAGGACCTTAGTAACCTCTGATGAGTGCCAGGTAACTAGGAATGTTTGCAGCCTCCATATTTTAAAATGCAACTTTGAAAACTATTAAATATGCAGTCTGCATATAAGAAGTAACATACTGAGTCAAATCAATTAAACAACAAAATAATTAATTACTTTTGGTGAGGAAAAGGTACATCCATGTTATTGAGACCAGTAGTTAATTACAAGTCATCCTATATAATAAAAGCCTAATATGCCAAGTGTCCGGTTGTCCGGTATTTGTTCAACCAATCAAAGCGTAATGTGCTAATGATATGCTAAGGCCGCTCAGCTGCTCACTATGATGTGCACTGACCACCAGGGGGCAGACAGTCGACCGGTTGACCAGTCGCTATCATGTGCACTGACCACCAGGGGGCAGACTCTCCGACCGGTAGGTTAGCTTGCTGCTGAGGTCTGGCTGATAGGGACTGAGCGACATGGACCAGACACACCCTGGAGCCCTTCCGCGGTCCCTCCCCGGCTGGCCAACCTCCCGCATCTCTCCCCTGCCTCGATCGTGCACCAGTGGAGTCCCTCAACCTGGCCTGCGCCCTCTCACAATCCAGGACCCCTCAGGGGATGTCAGAGAGCCGGTTTCAGCCCAATCCTGCAGGCCAGGCTAAGGGACCCCACTGGTGCAAGTATTCGTGCACCAGGCCACTAGTTTAAATATAAAACATCAAATTTACTCATTCATCAAGTATTTAGTGGTTACTTCTGTAAGGTACTATGAGAGATACAATGAACAATGAAACCCAATTTCTGTCCTCATTAACCTTACATACTAATAAGCAAGATGTTTATAACTAATCAAAACTCAAGACTGTTTATGGTTATGTCTCACAATAGAAATAATAAGTGTTATAATTTGTAAGAGAAATAGTTTCCCTTTTCCAATGAAAATATTTACACATGAAAAATGTGTGAATATGTTACAGGGTAACACACAGTCACAACTGGCATTCTTCAAATACAAAGAACTTACAAATAACATAAATCTTTTTATTCTGGGTGTGAATACAGAAAAACACTAGCCATATTTCTTAGGAATGAGTTAAAGTAACCCAAACAATTATGTCTATTGTTAAAGATTAATGCTTGAATTGTATCATCAGTCAAAAGAAGAGCATTGTTTAAAATGTTCCCAATCACAGTTGTTTTGGCTTTCAAATGGCATGGTTTGATGTAATTTTTCTAATTTCTAATTTTAAGTAAAATTCTATTAATTTGAAAATAGAGCTACAAATTTAAAGCCTTACAAAGATAAAAACTGCATATGCTCTATTTGATGTAACTGTTCTGGAGTTCCCCATAACTATATACTATGTTGAAGTTTTAAAATATGTTTACTTTAGTTTTACAGATAACTGATTTTATAAAAAGAGTCTATTAAAAAGTTTCATAGGAACTTAACTACATTTTATTTTATTTCATTTTTATTATTAAATGTATTGGGATAACACTGGCCAATAAGATCATATAGGTTTCAAGTGCACATTTCTATGATACATGATCTGTATATTGTATTGTGTGCCTACCACCCACCCACAGTCAAATATCTTCCATAACCATGTATTTGGCCACCTTTATCCTATATCCCTGGTCGGCAAACTGCGGCTCGAGAGTCACATGCAGCTCTTTGGCCCCTTGAGTGTGGCTCTTCCTAAGCCTTAGGAGTACCCTAATTAAGTTAATAAAAATGTACCTACCTATATAGTTTAAGTTTAAAAAATTTGGCTCTCAAAAGAAATTTCAATTGTTGTACTGTTGATATTTGGCTCTGTTGACTAATGAGTTTGCCGACCACTGTCCTATACTATCCCCTACCCCCTTCCCTCTGGTAACCACCATACTGTTGTCCGTCTATGAGTTTCAATTTTATATACCACATATAAGTGAAATCATATGGTTCTTAGCTTTTTCTGACTTATTTCGCTTAGCATAATATTCTCAAAGACTGTTTCAAATTGATAACATAATCACATAGAAAAAAATAATACAAATAACTTTAAACACCTACTTTTACTATACATGTTTAGTGGGATATATTCTAAGGACATAAAATGGCAAAGAAATCTTTATTTGGTAAATCTATTATTGGAGGGTGTATCATCTAGTAATTCCAAAACTAACTTATGTGTGTTGTTGTAGGACAGATTCAATGAGTAAATATAATGAAGTGGTTGAGCATCAGAATTCGCCCTGTATAAAAAGGGAGATACCATATGAACTAAGACAAGGTGAAAATGAACTCGATGGTTTTGAATTTGAACTGAAGGTATCCTATAAACTCATTTCTTCAAAAAACAGTGTGTGCGTGTGTGCATGCGTGCGTGTGTGCATGTGTGCGTGTGTGTGTCCGTTGACAGGGCCTAGAAATAGTGATATTCCAGTAGCCATGAGAACAGTTGGCCCTTGAACAACACGGGTTTGAACTGTGTCAATCTACTTGTACATGAAGGTTTTTCAATAAATATTTGTAAATGTACTTTCTCTTCATTATGGTTTTCTTAATAACATTTTTTTTCTTTAGCTTACTTTACTGTAAGAATAAAGTGTATGTATATATATATATACTTTACTCTTACAATATATATATTCTTACAAATATATATATATATATATATTTGCTGATTGTGTTTTCGGTATGGTTTCCGGTCAAAAGTAAGCTATTAAGTGGTTAAGTTTTGGGGGTGTCAAAAACTATATGCGCATTTTCAACTGCACAGGGGTCAGCACCCCTAACTACTGCATTGTTCAAGGGTTAACTGTACAGTCAATGCCCAAACCTTGGTTTCTAAGTACCATTTCCCACTAAAATAAACCAGGATCCCATGGTAAAATGGCTGATTCCCAGTCTCAAGCAGGGAATATACAAGGTGAGCCAGGAATATCTTATTGTACAAAAGGTAAGAATTCACCCAAACACCAATGTGGACATAAACAAAGGTCACAGAAACCAGCTTGAAGAGACTAAACGACTTTGAGATAATTTAATCATCAATAAGAATAACAGGTTATAACACACTGGATAAATTTTTTTTTAAAAATCCTTAGCTATCTAGTGATACAAAAATAAAAGGAGAGAGGAGAAATAGCTCTTCTTTAGAGAAGACAGCCAGCAAACATAGGAGGACTGAGAGAAGAAAATCACTATTTGGAAACCGCCAATGCAATGCTTGATTCAGGCAAGGATCATCAACAGCTACTAAAAACCACTAACTAGAAAAACAATTGTTGGAAAACAAAATATCCAATGATCTCAAAGCATTACCCCTGCAGATTAATTATTAAGTATAAAAGGAGAAAGATATTGTTTGAACATACAAATCTGGCTAGCTCAAGTGATTAAATTTAACATCACAATAATGGGACAAATTATCATTATATTACTCCTGATGTGATGCTATGGAAAGTTTACAACATCTTCTATGTAATTAACAGTCTTGAAAAAAGCGACTTAACCTGAAACTGAGAGGAAACAATTAGACAAATTCATTTTGTTCCCTGCTTGAGACTGGGAATCAGCCATTTTACCATGGGATCCTGGTTTATTTTAGTGGGAAATGGTACTTAGAAACCAAGGTTTGGGCATTGACTGTACAGTTAACCCTTGAACAATGCAGTAGTTAGGGGTGCTGACCCCTGTGCAGTTGAAAATGCGCATATAGTTTTTGACACCCCCAAAACTTAACCACTTAATAGCTTACTTTTGACCGGAAACCATACCGAAAACACAATCAGCAAATATATATATATATATATATTTGCTGATTGTGTTTTCGGTATGGTTTCCGGTCAAAAGTAAGCTATTAAGTGGTTAAGTTTTGGGGGTGTCAAAAACTATATGCGCATTTTCAACTGCACAGGGGTCAGCACCCCTAACTACTGCATTGTTCAAGGGTTAACTGTACAGTCAATGCCCAAACCTTGGTTTCTAAGTACCATTTCCCACTAAAATAAACCAGGATCCCATGGTAAAATGGCTGATTCCCAGTCTCAAGCAGGGAATATACAAGGTGAGCCAGGAATATCTTATTGTACAAAAGGTAAGAATTCACCCAAACACCAATGTGGACATAAACAAAGGTCACAGAAACCAGCTTGAAGAGACTAAACGACTTTGAGATAATTTAATCATCAATAAGAATAACAGGTTATAACACACTGGATAAATTTTTTTTAAAAAATCCTTAGCTATCTAGTGATACAAAAATAAAAGGAGAGAGGAGAAATAGCTCTTCTTTAGAGAAGACAGCCAGCAAACATAGGAGGACTGAGAGAAGAAAATCACTATTTGGAAACCGCCAATGCAATGCTTGATTCAGGCAAGGATCATCAACAGCTACTAAAAACCACTAACTAGAAAAACAATTGTTGGAAAACAAAATATCCAATGATCTCAAAGCATTACCCCTGCAGATTAATTATTAAGTATAAAAGGGGAAAGATATTGTTTGAACATACAAATCTGGCTAGCTCAAGTGATTAAATTTAACATCACAATAATGGGACAAATTATCATTATATTACTCCTGATGTGATGCTATGGAAAGTTTACAACATCTTCTATGTAATTAACAGTCTTGAAAAAAGCGACTTAACCTGAAACTGAGAGGAAACAATTAGACAAATTCATTTTGTAAAGCATTCTACAAAACAACTGGCCTGGACTCTAAAAATGTCAATGTCTTGCCCTGGCCAGCATGGCTCAGTTGGTTGAGCATCATCCTGTGCACCAAAAGATCACTGGTTTGATTCTCAGTTAGGGCACATGCCTGAGTTACAGGCTCAATCCCCAGTAGGGGGCAGCTGATCGATAATTCTCACCATTGATGTTTCTATCTCCTCCTTTCCTCTCTGAAACCAATTTTTTAAAATATTTTAAAAATAAAAATGAATAAATAAAGTAATAATAGGTAATTACAAACTAATCTAACATTAATTTCCTATTATAGCTGTAGGCTAAACATAACCTCTGATAAGAATCTGTGAAAGATGACATGTGATGACTCATCTAATACGACTGTGAAGAAGCAAAGCATCTTATATAACATTTTCTCCAAACCCAATTTTTTTCAGTTAAAATCTATTAGCTAGCTCGCCAAAACCGGTTTGGCTCAGTGGATAGAGCGTCGGCCTGCGGACTGAAAGGTCCCAGGTTCGATTCCGGTCAAGGGCATGTACCTTGGTTGCAGGCACATCCCCAGTAGGAGATGTGCAGGAGGCAGCTGATCGATGTTTCTCTCTCATCGATGTTTCTAACTCTCTATCTCTCTCCCTTCCTCTCTGTAAAAAATCAATAAAATATATTTTTAAAAAAA
>NW_005369990.1:1371004-1385184 GCF_000412655.1 Myotis brandtii
CACACACACAACACACATATATATATATATCATCTCATTTAATCCTCACAACAACTCCATAAGGCAGGTATTATTATTATCTTCATTTTATACATTAAAAAAAAAACAATGGACTAAAACAACAAAATAACTTCTGCAAGGTCATACTGCTAGTAAATAGCAAAACACACCTTTGATCCAGGCAGTCTGACTCCAGAGCCAAACTCTATATGCTCTACTATGAAATGTAAAATTTAAATAAACTGGTTGTATTGATTCAATATCTGTCAAAAATTACACAAATGGGATATTTCAAAGGAAATTCAAAACATGTCTTTTTTCCTTAGTACACATTTACATATATACCAACTGAATAAAGTTAAAGTTTAACCAGATGCCCAATTTAATGCCAAATCTTAAGTGAAAATAAATATGATGTATAACTGCATTACTCAGTTACCTATTCATATATATGGCTGTATATGTTACATATAAATTCAAAACAAATACCAACATATTTCCAAATGCTTTCACCCAGAACTTTATCCCTGCTCACTCAAGGAAAAAAAAACAAAAACTTATTTCAGCTACACTATTCCTTAAACATACTTAAATAAAACAATGACATGGGGGGGGGGGATAAGAAATTAACCTTGAACACTGATGCCACATTAAAAAATTAACAAAGCATCTCCTGCCAAACCTGGTCATCTTACAATGTTCTCTATCTCAGTGAACTGATTATACTACAATCCATCCAGTTACATAAGCCAAAAAGCTAGTGGTGGGCGATGGCACCTTCCTCTCCCTCATTCCTCATATCCAATCCATCACCCAGTCTACCTCCTAAATAGCTCTAAAATCCATCCACTTCTATCTATCTGCATCACCACTTTGTCCAAGATATTATCACCATCTGTCATCTGGCCTCTCCCATCTACACTCTTACCTCCTCCGTAATCAGTTTTTCTTCTGTATTACATCAAGTGCTTTTTCATAGCACTTACAATAGCTGCAACTTTAAATTTCTTTGATGGAATCTTTGATTTATGTCTGCCTCCCCCTGCTACACAAAAAGTTCTATGAGGGTAGAGACTGTAGTTACTGACCACTGTATCACTGTGGCCTAGAAGAGTGCCTAGTTAATAAGTAAATGCTAAATGATTGAATGCATGTGAAAGATTACAAATTAATTTATAAATAGTCCTCAAAAAATAAAAATAAAATGGTTATAAGGCTCACTAACCATCATAAGGAGTACCCTATTTCATCATTTCTAGATCACACATTTTCACATTTTAACTCTGAAACTGAATACATTTTAGAGTTGGCAATCTTTGTTTAATTGGCAATATTTTTTTCATAGTGGCTCATAAAATAATGATGCATCTTGGAATTTTTTTTAAATCTCATGACTTGAGCCTGGCCAGTGTGACTGTCTGTGGTTGAGCGTTGACCCATGCACCAAGAGGTCGCCAGTTCCATTCCCGGTCAGGGCACATGCTCTCATGGATGTTTCTAACTCTCCCTTCCTCTCTCTCTAAAAATCAATAAAAACATATTTTTTTAAAAATATTGTGGCCCTGGCCAGTGTGGCTCAGTGGATAGAGTGTCAGCCCTTGGCACCGAAGGGTCGCAGGTACGATTCCCAGTCAAGGGCAGATGACTGGGTTACAGGTTCTATCCAAGGCCCTGGTCGGGGTGCATGTGCAAGGCAACCAATCGATGTGTCTCTCTCACATCCGTGTTTCTCTCTCTCTCTCTCTTCCCCTCCTTGCCTCCCTTCCACTCTCTCTAAAAATCAATGGAAAAAGAAAAAAAAAATCTCATAATTTGATGACATAGGAAAATCAGTTCAAGCCTAATAATCTAGTCTCCTTTCTCCTTTGGCCACCACACTACTACAAACATTCAATAATTAACAGAGCCTACTGGTTCTTTCACCAATAGCTGTTAAATCCATTCCTTTCTCCCATTCCCACTACAATAACACTAGATCTAATTCCTCATTGCCTCATAGCTGCACTCTTGTTCTAACTTCATTCATTTAAACATTGTTTCAAATTCAACCAACCCTGTGCACCTACGTACAAGAAACTGAAGATACAAAGCAGTCCAGTTACCTGTCCCTTCTTCTAATCTCTCTCCTACAATTCAGAATTTTGTTCATTTTATGCCTCAAGCTAGAATTACTTTCCTCCCAATTTCTACCTACTAAATCCCTACTTGCTGTTTAAGTTATAAATCAAATCTCATATATTTCATGAAATTTCCCCTAGTTAATCTCTTTTCAACTTTAACATTCTAAAACACATACAATCTAATGTGTATTGGCTATATTCTCTGCTTCTTGAAGGCAAGGTTTACATTTCATACATTCTGCTAGAGTGTAAGCTCCCTATGAGCAGGGCTTTCATCTGTTTTGCTTACTGTTATTTCCAGAACCTGGGAGAGTATCTGGTACATAATAGCTTCGCAGCAAATATTTATTGAATTAATGCTCTTTACATATTCCGGGGTAGAAAACAAATCTTTGCAACTGTGTAAGCCAATCTTTACAGTTGGGAAAGAAAAGAACTAGACTAAATAACTTAAACTCTTTGAGTTTCAGTTTCTTCCTCTGCTAAATGTAAATAATGTTCAATAGCTCAATGAATTAAAATGATTAAATGAAATAATGCTTTAATAGCATCTAGTAAAAACCTGAGGACAAGAGCAACACTCTCAATTAATGTTTTGATGATTTGGGGTTAGTGGTAAAAAGTATTCAATAAGTGCCCATGAAATGAATACAGTCTCAGGAAAAATATAAAAACTTTACTTAATATTGAGCCTCTTATCAGTTACCCAATAAAGAATTCCATGAGTGAATTTTGAAATATTTACATTTAGCCACAAACAGTACGGCTGAAACCATTTCTGATTAATTAGAAATAATTCCAATTTGACAGGGTACAAGTATTAACATTTATAGTTTATTGACACATAAAGATTACATTTGACTGCTTAAAGAAAAATGATAACTTTATTATAATTTCTATAGTGCAATAACCTATATATATAAAAAGCCAATAACCGGAACGACCAGTTGCTATGACGCCCTCTGCGGCCAGCGAACAGTCCCAATGGGGGGTGGGATCAGGCGGCCAACCCTGCCCCCGATGGGCCCCCACCACCCTGATCAGCCTGCAGCCCCTTAGGGGGTGGGGCCAACTAGCCCACCACCCACAGCCCCTCCCCCGATCAGCCTCCACCACCCTGATCGGCCTGCAGCCCCTCTCCTTAGCCAGCTCCACTCCTCCATTGCCCCCCTTCACACCAATTGGGGGTAGGGCTGGCCAGCCAATCTCCCACGGCCCCTCCCTCAGCTGTTGACCCCTGATCAGCCCCCTCACCCCATTTGGGGACAGGGCTGGCCAGCCTACCACACACACATCAATCAGGGGTGGGGCCCACCAGCCAATCACCCATGGCCCCTCCCCCCCACCGGCCGGGCCCTGATCGCCCCAATCAGGGGTGGGCCTGCCGGCCAACCTCCCATGTCTCCTCCTCCCAACAGGCCCAGCCCCAATCCGCCCAATTGGGGCCAGGCCAGCCGGACCCCACCTGTGCACAAATTCATGCACTGGGCCTCTAGTTAGAATAGAAAAAAGCTGCAAACTCGTTTGGGTTACATGGTCCCCAAAAAGTCAGATCGACAATAATTTCTGTCTACATCAGCAAATAGTATACAGTGCTGTTTTACCAGATCTGTCAAAATATAAAGAACTACCTCATAAACAATTACAACAAATAAATTTTTCAACATATTTGCATTCATTTTACAGGAAAAGAACATCAATTTTTTTTTTTTTACTTTTTACTAAATCATACAATTTCATATACTGGCTACTTTTTAACTTTAAACTGTTCTCAAAAACTTTACAGTGAATGAACTGATAATTAATTCAACATAGCATCAGATTATTGAATTAATTATAAACTCTTCCTTATTCAGGGAAGAAAGCTTTATTAATGTGTAAATTGGACCATACACAGTCTTTGCCTTTCAAAAGCTTTTCCAATCCCTCTGGGTACTTTCAATGATTCATAATCTAATTACAAAATCACTAGCAACCAAGGAGGAAAGAGTATTCCCTCGAGTCTATCTTCTATTAATTGACATAAAATCATTGCAAAAATTCCACAAGGGGCATACGTTCCAGGTAGGCAAAAAAAAAAAAAAAAAATCCCATCTAAATACCGAATTCAGATATAAAGAGATGTACGGTCACGTATTCTCCTCTAACTTACAGGGTAGCAATGGACTCCCTGTGGGAAAATAATCAATACAAAACAAAAATGTAAGCCAAAGAAAGCTTAAAAAATAGAAACTCAATAAGCAGAAGACATGCTGAGTGACCACTGACATCGTTCTCATTCATTAGTCATCATAAATATCTATTCTCCAACCTAAAAGCCCTCACATGTGGATGGAGGTAGAAGAGTGGAGGGTGAAGCGAGAACCCAATCAAGCCATTGAAAGTTTGCCTGGATGCAAAAGCATTAAGATATTCAGAGGAGTATGTTCAGGTCTGAAGCAGTAACAAAGGCCAAATCTGGGGGAAAGATTTAGGAATGAGAAGATTGCGATCTCAGGAATCCGATTTGGGGGTGGGTTTTTTGTTGTTGTTGCTGATTTTTCCCCCTTTCTTGTACCTTCTTCCACGGGGGGAAACGAGGGAGGAATTAAATGGATGCGATAGCGCCGGGGACCAGAGGTCGTGCCTGGAACAGCTCAGGAAAGCCACAAGGAGAGAGGGCACGGGACGGCTTACTAAGGTTTGCTAGCTCCGAGTGCCAGCAAGGGCAAGAAGTCAGAAGACAAATGACACTAGAAAGGAGACATGAGGGCGGAGCCAAAACCCTCAAAGCCCCAACTGTTGGGCACAGGGTCTCCACTGCGGGCAGGGCCCCCCAAGGCTCCCCGTCCGTCGGGGACCCGGACAGTAACTCCCCACCTGTTCCGGACTCCCTTCGCCTCAGGTCGAATCCCTCACCGAATCAGAACGGGAGAAGTGTACAAAATGTGCAGGAGCCACCGACCCGGGAAACGTTCCAGCTCTAGCGTAAGCCGCCACAGAAACAGCCCGCACAGCAGCCGCTCCGACCTCAGCACCGCGCACAGGCACCTCCAGTTCCCCGGCCACCGTAGTAAGAGGAACGGCCTCCCTTTCAAACCCAATAGATCAGCCACTTCCGGGGTACCGACTTCCTTCAATTGGCGGCAGCGGTAACAGCCGCCTACGAGCTCCTGCTCCGCTGACTTCATCCATCCCTTTGTCCGCCTCCCCAGCCCCTGAAGTCACCACACGGCAAGCGCAGAACCAAGGGAAAGTATCCATCTGTAAGCGGTGTCTCTAATAGACAAACCACATTCTGCCTGCCGTGAGTTCCGGTTGAACGATTGGACTTCAACTCCCAGCATGCCATGCAACACCACGCCCTGTCTGGTCGCAGAAACTACAAGATCCAGTATGCACTGCGCCCCTCATTCTTCCCTCGGTCCTCGACACCCCCCAGATCCCAAATTCGATTTCAGAGTACTAGTTAAATCCCGAAGACTAATGTAGACCTTCCTGCCAAGCCCCACTTTGGTAAAAATAGCTGTATTCCCTCCTTCACCTGTTTTGAAGGCACTCTAAACGAAGCTATAGTTGAGACTATAGGTAAATACTTTTAACAATGTTAAGAAATGTATGCACTCGTTTTCCACATTCAGATTATTTTCAAGGATTGAAACATGACAATCTGCAAAGGCTTTTTATGAAATGAAAATTTTTATCTTCACTCATAAGGGGTGTTGAGAGAAATCCTAAATTACTGCAAAGTGTAATCCTATGTCATGTTGCAGTACTGCAAGATTGTGTTGGAACAAGGACTACCAGAGATGCTCCTGAATTGCATGGAAAGTTGTAATAACGGTTAGAAGTAAAAAAAAATAAAAAATAAAAAAGTAACAGGCTGTATTACATGACTATGAAACCACATGGGAAAGAAAACCTTTCAGAATGCAGAGTTTAAAAGTTCAAAATTAAATTTGAAATGTTTTTCCATTTTTAATGTGTTAAATGATATGAACTATCTTATTTTTTTTATTATTCTCACTAAAACAGGTAACTAGAATATTTATTTTCTGTTATGTAGTAGGGAAGCCAAGTAATTAATCACTCAAAGGATGGAGCAAAATCACAAATGGAACATTTATTAGAGTGAGCAAACAAGATTC
This sequence comes from Myotis brandtii, assembly GCF_000412655.1. Taxonomy (NCBI): domain Eukaryota; kingdom Metazoa; phylum Chordata; class Mammalia; order Chiroptera; family Vespertilionidae; genus Myotis; species Myotis brandtii. Next base: position 1,377,252 of record NW_005369990.1, read on the forward strand.
CTGTTTTCTTGCCTGATTAGATAGCCTATGGTTCTGAGGCAGGATAGTAAGAAGCTATGGAAATTCCTTGACAAGTGGGATAAGAGAAACTGAGACAAAATAATTAGACAATGCCAAATGATTTGAGCAATTTACAGCTAGCTAATAAATCACAAGGTTTATCTTCCCTAACAAAGACACTTAGACACAAATGGTTTACACATTATATACTGTCCCGGGGCAGACCAGCCTTAGTCCCAATCCCCCTTCGATCACGTTCTTTAAAAATAAAACTAACCAGAAAATAACCCTGGCCCCTTTACGCACACATTTTGATGAATTAACATATTGAAGTAGACACCTGAACAGCGAATGAATATTCTGTTAAGACCCTCCCCTGAGACCTCCCCTAGGATTCCAGCAGGCCAAAGAAAGATAAAGAAAGCTCCAAGAAGCTGGCGCCACAGCGAGCTCTCCCAAGAGCATGCCCAGGCCTTATATCTTCTTTGCTTTACTCCTAAACTCTAAGGGACCTTACAAGACTTGTAACTAGGGAGCAGTGGGCAATGGCAGGTCAACCTAGGCTAACCCCCTGAGCCTGTCTCCAAGGCCCCCTTTCTCTGGCTTTTCCTCTCCCGTTGCTTTTCCTACCTTAAGCCCCCCCTTTGTTTCACTGTCCTCAGCTTTAATAAACATACTTTCAAAAGCCATGTGGACTTGTTTTGTGAAGTCTTTTCTACACAAAGTCAGGAACACTACCAGCGGGCCCCAGGCAGACCAGCCCCAGGCCCAGACCCCATCCAGTAACAGTTCCATGTTTTAAAACACAGAACTCTGATTTCTTAGAACAGATAACACGCATTAACAAGCTGTTAGGCGGACCCACCCCAGGCCCAGACTCCATCCAGTAACAGTTCCATATTTTAAAACACAGAACTCTGTTTTGATTTCTTAGAACAGATAACACGCATTAACAAGCTGTGTGGATACCTTTTTGTTACTTTCATTAAGACTAGGATTACAGGAATGGATTTATTTTATTTTTGATAGTGTGCATTAACAGACCATGAGAAACAATGCTTGAATTCTCAAAATAAACTACATGGTAGTTATACAAAATAAACGTGGGTGTATACAACAAACATTGGTTTTCTATGGATTTATAGCAAAAGAAATTTTAATTGGTTAAAACTGACTAGAATAGTTTCCATTTTTACAACTTCATGGAGAAGTCACGGAGGGAAATTATATTCTGTAACACTGACATGGCATCAGCTACCAAACAAACTGCCTTCCAACGCCAGTGTGCTAAATTATGCAGCACTAGCAAGTAAATATTTAAAATCTATGATCATGGAAAACAATCTGCTGCTTTCCATACTCATGCACCAAAACAATAACACACAGAGAGAAAACATTTCCTTTGGAATGATACAGAAGTAATGATCGGCTATAATTAGGTTCTCCGCTATTCATAGGTGTTCATAGTAAATAAATACATAATTGCATCCACTTATTAGGGGTGTTATTAAGGACGCTTTAAAAATATGCTAAATATTTGATACACATATTTCTAGAGCAGTTTCAGTGATCAATTGGGTAAATGAATGTGGAAGAGAGTTTAAAGAATACATAATTTATGTAACAGAATTTAGGTTTTTAAAAGAGATTTTTGCAGCTGCAGTGCTTAGCAATATTCTCTCCTCCAAATGTATCTTTGAATTTCCAAGTCAGCCAATTCCCAACCATACAAGAGTTAAAATTGGACAAGATACTCATTTCAGTTCAACAAATATACCTGCTAGGGGCAAAGCACCCTGCCTAGGCACTACAATCTGTTTCTGAAGCACAGGTAGTTTTGATAATTAGAAAAGTCTTAAAGGGAAATGAAAAGAATATAAGGGCTTTATCAGAATGGAAAATAGAAAGTAACATGTGTAATATCACCTTTTAATAATCACAGATGCATTTGGTTAATTGGAACTCTATAATAGCCCATCTACCTTCTAAAAGGCAGGAGCCACATCTTAAACATCTGTGTCTCTCTCAGCTCTAAGCACAGTTCTTTGTACAGAGTGGCTGGCACTCTCTAAGTGTTTGTGGGAGTTCACAGTGTTGTCTGAGGCCCTGAAACTCCCTTCTCATCCATGCTATGTAGTTTTAACATAAGCAATTATTTTTAAATTAATAATTCAGATTATATAATAAAATAGCTATTAAAACCAGAATATTTGATTAATCAGACATTCAAAAATAATGAAAGACAGCAATTTATTGCTGCATATATATATGCAGAGAGAGAGACTAGAGGCTCAGTGCACAAAAATTTGTGTACTTGGGGGGGGTCCCTCAGCCCGGCCTACACCCTCTCACAATCTGGGACCCCTCAGGTAGAGTCCCTAGCCTGGCCTGAGATCAGGGCCTATTGGGGCTTTCCTTCCCCTGGCTGCAGGCAGCTGACCCCACACCCGCCGCTGCCACTGCTTGCCATCTGTGCAGTGGTGCTGCCCCCTCCCCTGCCACCGGTGGCCTCCCTCTGTAGGCTACAGGCTGGGTTGTGATGGCTTGGCTGGCCTGGGCCTCCCTCTTTCTTTGCTGGGGGGTGGGGCCAGCCCTGCAAGGGGCCGTCTGCCTACCTAATCACCCCTAACTGCTCGCTTCTTTACCTGATCACTTCCAACCACTTGCCTGCCTGCCTGATTGCCCCTAACTGCTTTCTTGGGGGTGGGGCCAGCCTGGCGAGAGGCTGTCTGCCTATCTGATCTCCCCTAACCACTCTACCTGCCTGACTGATTGCCCCTAACCGCTTGCTTAGAGGTGGGGCCAGCCCACGAGGGGCCGTGGTGGTCTGGTCTCTGGTCGTTTAGGTCGTGATGCCTCTGGCCTTTTATTATATAGGATAGAGATAGAGATAGAGATAGAGATAGAGATAGAGATAGAGATAGAGATAGAGATAGAGATAGAGATAGAGATAGAGATAGAGATAGAGATAGAGATAGAGATAGAGATAGAGATAGAGATAGAGATAGAGATAGAGATAGAGATAGAGATAGAGATAGAGATAGAGATAGAGATAGAGATAGAGATAGAGATAGAGATAGAGATAGAGATAGAGATAGAGATAGAGATAGAGATAGAGATGATAGAGATAGAGATAGATATATATTAGTATATGAGGCAGGACAATAAGAAGCTAGAAAAATTCCTTGGCAAATGAAATGGGGAAACTGAGACAAATAGCTGAACAAACTGGCAGATATAGAAGGTTATAAGGCTAGAAAAGCCCTGATGCTTAGCCACAGGCAAAACTGGTGCAGGACTTAGCCCTCAGGGTGGCCTTTCCTCCTCTGGCATATCACTGGTCATGAGGTTTAGGCCCCTGACCTTACCTTCCTAGAGATAATATCTAGGCCTCAATTATATTTCAGCTCCAGACCCAGAAAAGCAGCAAAACCTGGTAGGCCACGCCAGGACCGGCCACAATTACTAATGAGCCTTCCCATAGCACTCTGAAGGGGCACACCTTGAAGCTGATGACTATTCCACTGAGATATCTCCTCAGACCTCCCCTAAACTCCTAGCCTCTAAAAACCCTCAATATAAAGGACCCAGCCCACTCTCCCTCCATTCCTTCCCCCCACAGGCATGCATCTCCTAGACTTGAAAGCAGGGAAGCAATAGGCAGCAACAGCTTGTCCCGAGTTAGTCCCCTGAACCCCCTTTTCTCTGACTTCTCAGTGAGCCAAAGCAGCCCATCCTGGGTTCTCTCCTGTTGCTTCTTTTATCCTAGACCCTTCCTTGTTTCATTGTCCCTAGCTTTTTTATTGAATTTTTACAGAGAGGAAGGGAGAGGAATAGAGCATTCGAAACATCGATGAGAGAGAAACATCGATCAGCTGTCGCCTGCACACTCCCTACTGAGTATGTGCCCGCAACCAAGGTACATGCCCTTGACCAGAATCGAACCTGGGACCCTTGAGTCCGCAGGCTGACGCTCTATCCACTGAGCCAAACCAGCTAGGGCTTCATTGTCCCTAGCTTTAATAAACATACTCTCAAAGTCACCTGGACTTGCATTGGGAAATCTTTCCTGCACAAAGGCAAGAACCCACAAATCCTTCCTGCAAGAAGTCAAGAACCCACACACTATGGGCCAATCTGAGGCAGACCTGCTAAGGGCCAGGTCCCCTTTCCGGTAACACATATGTATATTAAACACTTTTATCTTAAGTGTCAAGCCCTTTCTAAAATGTCATATCCCATGCCTGTACTGTGAGACCATACTAGCCACTCTAGTAACATATTGATTATGATAGAGCTCCACATTTTTGTTAGTAAATTTTCATCTTTATCTTCTACCTAGTATACTCCTTTTTTTACATTTTTTATTTATTGATGAGAGAGAGAAAGAGAGAGAGAGAGAGAGAGACATCAATTTGCCGGTCCACTTATTTATACATTCATTGGTTGATTATTGTATGTGCCCTGACCAGAGATTGAACCCACAACCTTGGCATAGGGGATGCTGCTCTAACCAACTGAGCTATCTGGCCAGGGCCCTACCTAGTATACTTCTTATCCATCTTCCTCCAGGACCTAGGGAAAGATGAAGGTTCTGTTTAATAAGTAATTGTGTACAATGAATGCCTGATTAAGGATATTATTTTGAAGATAAATTGATGAGGTGAATACCTTGTAGACTTTAAAGGACTATAAAATTATTTTAGGCAAAATTTGGTGAAACCTTTTCTCCTTTCCAAGTGACCTTATTTCTATCACCTCTCCTATATATTCAACCTCTCTCTCTCTCTCCACTGCCCCCTTTACCTCAGCCTACAAACATTCACAGGATTCCCATAATTTTGAAAGCATCTTCAGTGAACTCAGCTTCCCTCCTAAATGCAATATTATTCTATCCTCCTTTTCCTTTCAGTCACACTTCACAAGTGCTACAAAATAAGTCTTAGCCTTGAAATGTAGTACAGTATCTATTCACAGCTAGTATTATTAAACACTGTGCTAAAACCTGGAAAACTGAAAAGAACTTAGATAATATATGTATGGTCCCCCAATATAGTGTTATGATAGAGGTATGGACCGGTAATACGAGAAAAGGGAGTGTCAGTTTCCCTCAAATTGAGGGATCCTAGAGGAAGAAATCCTGCGATCACTAAAATGACAAAAATAATTATTGCCTGACTGGTTTGGCTCAGTGGATAGAGCGTCGGCCTGCGGACCAAAGGGTCCTAGGTTCGATTCCAGTCAAGGGCATGTACCTTGGTTGCGGGCATGTCCCCAGTGGGGGGTGTGCAGGAGGCGGCTGATCGATGTTTCTCTCTCATCGATGTTTCTAACTCTCTATCCCTCTCCCTCCTCTCTGTAAAAAATCAATAAAATATATATTTTTAAAAAATAATAATTATTAACTAGCTTCAGAAGAAGGAAGTTCAACCAGTTTAGGATAGCCCATAAATTCATTATAACTGGAGCATGAGAATGGGGGAGTGGTATGATATAAGGCTGGAAAGACAGACTAAGGCTATTTCTAAAAGGGGCCTTGTATACTATGATAAAAAATCATGGACTTTAACCTGATTATAAAGGGAACCATTTAGGGAATGGGAACGATATAATTAGATTGCATTTTTGGTTGCTGGTTGCAATATTATGGAGAATGGCATGGACTGCAAAGACCAGTTGGAAGATTATTTTTATATTTCAGGTTGTGATGTGTTTTTTTAAGGAATATCTGAATAGTGATAAGGAAAAAGCAAAAAAAAATGGTTAGAGATATTAAGATAATAGAATCAAAAAGAGATATGAGGGAGAGAAAGAACCAAGGGAGACTCCCAGGTTTCTGTTTTTCAACTTTCCACGTGTTAAGTTAGGAGAGCTTTGGAAATGACAGATAGCTATGCCCAGGAGGCAATTAGATTTGGAGTTTAAAAGGAAGATTTGAGCTGAGCTTTTAGCGTGGAGAGTCATCAGTTTTAGATGACAGTTGAAGCAATGGGCAAGGGTAAGATTGTGAACCAGGTGGGTGGGAATCTGAGCTAGTAACCATCCAGCCAAAATGTGACAGAGATGAGGTGGGGTGGAGAATGATATATGCAAATGTCATGAAATCCTTTAAGGAACAGATTTTTACATTAAAGCAAAGCACTACTGAATTATATAGCACTAAATAATGAGGAGAGAGCTGAACTCATCTGTGGACTGTGGATGTAGTGTTCATGAATAAGTGAAACCAAAAAGACAAAAAAGCATAAATTCAAGAAAGTTGCAGGGGGACAGAATCTTCAGAGAAGAGTCAGTATTCCTTAAGACCAAGAAGTGGAGCAAGAATTCTGTGAGAAGAATCAGGATGGAGCGAATAAGAGCATCAGAGAAGGAACTGAAATATTTGAAGGGAGAAAAGTAGTGGGAGATTGGGTCATGGGAAAGGAAGCACAGGAGAGAACACAAAAAGAAAGACGGTGATGAAGGAAGACAGGAATGTGAGATAGTATCACTGGCCTCAAGGTTTCAGAAAAGAAATCCTATGTAACTCCGTGGTTTACCCTAACCTGTGTGTAGTTTTCACTCATCTTGACAGCTGAGAGTGTAACTGACTTGCTTACAACACTCACATACTTCCCTTAAAATGGAAGGCACCCTCCTCCTCAAAGCCAAGAGCTTCAGGGGAAGAATATTTTCCCCAAACCCTACATGGCATAAATTATCATTTGCCTTAACCAGGGGTGGGCAAACTTTTTGACTCGAGGGCCACAATGGGTTCTTAAACTGGACCGGAGGGCCGGAACAAAAGCATGGATGGAGTGTTTGTGTGAACTAATATAAATTCAAAGTAAACATCATTACATAAAAGGGTACGGTCTTTTTTTTTTTTTAGTTTTATTCATTTCAAACGGGCCGGATCCGGCCCGCGGGCCGTAGTTTGCCCACGGCTGGTTTAGACTCTAAATCAAACATTGTGGCCCACTTTCTTTCTTTTTTAAAAAATAATTTTTAAAATTTTATTCATTTGAGAGAGCAAGAGGGAGAGAGAAACAACTATTTATTGTTCTATCAATTCATGCATTCATTGGTTGATTCTTGTATGTGCCCTAACTAGGAATCGAACCCACAACCTTGGCATATGCTCTAACTAACTGAGCTACCCAGCCAGGGCTGTGGCCCACTTTCTTGGTTTAGGCATGAACATGTGACATAATTCCAGGTAATAAGATGTAAGGGGAAATCTACTGCGGAGCTTCTGGGAAAACTTCTTCTCCCAAAAAAAAAACACACACACACACACAAAACAGTGCATGCTATACACGCATGTCATAGCAGCATTACTCACAATAGCTAAAAGGTGGAAGCAGCCAAAGTGTCATCACCGGATGAAAGGATATGCAAAATATGGTATATAGATACAATAGAATATTATTCAGCCTTTAAAAAATAAAAAATTTTGACACATGCTACAACAGGGGTGAATCTTCAGGACATTATCCGCGGTGAAATTAGTGAGTCACAAAAAGACAAATACTATCTGATTCCACTTACATGAAGTACCTAGAATAGTCACATGCACAGAGTCAGACAGTAGAATGGTGGTTGCCAGGGGCTGGGGACTGAGGGGAATGGGGAATTATTATTTAATGGGTATAGAGTTTTATTGTTGTTAGATGAAATAAGTTCTGGAGATGGATGGTGGTAATTGTTGCACAACAATATGAATGTACTTAATGCTACTAAACTGTACACTTAAAATGGTTATAATAGTAAATTTTATGTTATAAGTATTTTACCACAATAAAAAAAAATGGAGAAAAAAGCAGTGCAGCCCAGACCAGTTTGGCTCAGTGCATACAGCGTCGGCCTGTGGACTGAAGGGTCCCAGATTTGATTCCGGTTAAGGGCATGTACCTTGGTTGCGGGCACATCCCCAGTAGGGGATGTGCAGGAG
>NW_005369990.1:1385764-1387442 GCF_000412655.1 Myotis brandtii
ATAAAGAACTTACAGATCAATAACAAAAAGATAACAACCCAATTAAAGATGGGCAATGGACTTGAATAGACATTTCTCCAAAGAATATATACAGCTGGCCAATAAGTACATGAACAGATGCTCAACATCACTAATCACATTTTTATGATAAATAAAATATATTTTTATATTTAGGCCTATATTTTGTACATTTAAGAGTAACATATACATTTAAAATTGCAAAATGTTTCTCAGCCACTGGATTAGTGACATATTTTGTATAACAAACTACCCATCTCTTAGTGGTTTTAAAAAACAACAATTATTATCTTACAATTTTTAGGAATCTGGGCCTGATATGGTTGGGCCCTCTGCCTCCCGGTCTCTGACAAGGCTGCAAGCAAGGTGTGGGCCACGCCAGCTGTGGCATGACCGGGGAAGAATGTGCTTTCAAGTTCACTCCGTGGTTGGCAGGATTCCGTTCTTTGCAGTTGTTGGACTGAGGGCCTTAGTTCCTCGCTGGCTGTTGGCCGTAGCCACTCTCCGTTCTTTGCCACATGGGCCTCTTCAACAATAGCAGCTTGTTTCATCAGAGCATGTGAGCCAAGAAAGCAATAGAGAAAGTCTGCTAGCCAGAAGGAAGTCATGGTCTTAAAATCCCATCATGAAATTAACAGCCCATTACGTTTGCTGTACTCCACGCACTAGAAACAACTCACCAAGTCCAGCTCACACTCACGGGGAGATGATGACACAAGGGCACACATACAAGGAGGTGGGGATCCTTGGAGGCCATGTTAGAAATACCTGTCTCAGTCACCACATACAATGGCTGCACATACCATGCTAATTCCTATGTACCTTGGAACCACAAATTGGAAGAGGAACAAAAGCAAGAGAGTGAATGCCTAGCTGTATTGCAAAATGATTCTTTGCTATGCAAGAGTCTGTTGCATTCATAACTTCTGTGAGAAAAGATTTGATAAAAAGTCTTTTTTCCTATCTGAACACTTTGCCACTCGGAATCCTCTCCATACCCTGAAGCAGTGTTTATCTTTGATGTTGCCACCGGCATGACAGCATTCCAACACAGTGGCCTTTGTGGGGCAAGAGATGTGGAAAAGCATTTCCCTGGGGCCTGACAACGTTAGTCATGAGAACGGAAGTTTGGGGAGAGGAGTTGCACTGGGTTAGTGCTAAGAGCCAGGAAAAGAAAATGAGAAAGATATTCTTGTGTTTTTAGTATGATTTTTGTGGGTGTATTATGTGCGTGACCTCTAAGGCATGGGGAGATAAAACAGTGGTTCCTCTTACTTTGTGCTGGTGGCAGAACTAATGTTTTATTGTTTTTTATAATTCTTTATTGTTGAAAGTATTATGTTTGTCCCCTTAATGTATTTAAGGGAGAAAAGCAGTAAGAAAAACGGAAGTTTAGGGAGAGGAGTTGCACTGGGTTAGTGCTGAGAGCCAGGAAAAGAAAATGAGAAAGATACTCTTGTGTTTTTAGTATGATTTTTGTGCGTGTATTATGTGTGTGACCTCTAAGGCATGGGGAGATAAAACAGTGGCTCCTCTTACTTTGTGCTTGTGGCAGTGAAAGGGCGAGGGCTAGGCCCTCCATCTTGCCCCAGGGTAAGGGCTAGGCCCTCCATCTTGCCCCGGGGTAAGGGCTAGGCCCTCCATCTTGCCCCAGGGTAAG
>NW_005369990.1:1387628-1395730 GCF_000412655.1 Myotis brandtii
CTCTCTCTGCTTCCTGTCGCTGCGTCGGCAAGGTGGGGGAGCCGAGCTAGCTCGAATAAAGACTCTTATGCTTTTGCATTGGACTGGCTGGCTCCCTGATGTGGTTTCTTGGGGATCCTGAAATCTGGGCATAACAGCAGAACTCATGTTTTGTTGTGTTTTTTTATAATTCTTTATTGTTGAAAGTATTATATTTGTCCCCTTAATGTATTTAAGGGAGAAAAGCAGTAAGAAAAAAAGGAATTGTTCAAAATGTCACCATCTAAAGGCAACCATTGTTCACATTTCGATCTGCATTTTCTTATACCTTTTCTAAGTATAGTTTTTATACATTTGTTTGACAGAGTTGTGATTATTTTACCAGCATAATTTTTTATCCAGCTGTTTTCACTTGTCATTAAAACATAAAGCACATTCCCATGTTATTATGAACTATTCATAAACATTATTTTTTAAATGCTCTTTTTTTCTAGCTTACACTCTTTCCAGGGAAAGACAGGAAGTTAAACACTGCTCATAAACATTACATCTATTAGTTTAACTTTCAACCTGGCCCAATTTCAGATTCTTCTGAATCTAAAAATAGTCTCTCTCTCTCTCTCTCTCTCTCTCTCTCGCTCTCTCTCTCTCTCTCTCTCTCTGTCTCTCTCTTGCACAATAAAAAATTAACTATTTTGGGTATTTGGAGACTCAAGAATTCAGTGATCTTAGAGAAAGAGGAAAGAGTCTAATAGTGGCAGTTTGTCACTTGATCTAAAAGCAAGATCTCAAACTTTCAATTAAGTTGATATTAATATTAAATCTTGATATCACAAAACTTTAAATGAAAGTCTAAAAACATTACATGTATATATTTTGAAATAAAAAGGCATCTCCAGAAGAGAACTCTTCTTGATATTTATTCTTTTTTATTTTTCTACAGAAACACAAAAACCGGGAAGATCACAGTACTTCAGTGCAAATGTCAACATAGTAAAAAAGACAGATAGTGTCTTGGAATTATTATAAAAACAGTTTTGACTGCAAACTTCTTGAAAGGGTCTTGGAAATCCCCAGTTTGCAGACCACACTTTGAGAGCCAGTGCTTTAAACTCTTAGTCATTCGCATCTTAGCAAATACCTGATATCTTCCAGTCTCAGCTCTCCATGTTGTCTTTACTGTAGAGCTGAGGAAAACGAAGCGGAGAGGAGCTCCCTGATTTGCTCAGGATCACATAGGTGTAAGGGAGAGAAGTAGAATGTGCATCTAGAATTGTCTAAAACCAAATCCCAGGCTCTCCCTCTATTTTATATTCCTAGGATAACAATGCTTATTTTCTGTTTTGCAAAATATAGTGCTTAAAGTATTTGTTGCACATCTCTCCTCAAATGGGTGGTCAAGTGTACATATGGACTCTTGATGATCTGTTTCTCTAGTCATAAAAGTAATACAGGTGTGCAGCCAAACTAATATAAAATAATATTGAATGTCAATTGTAATTGAAAAAAATGTAACAGAGGTAATATTTTGAACAAGAAAATCTCCACATTCTCTTACTACAACATATATAGAAAAGCTTAGTGAAAGGTAGACAAGAAAGAAAGGAAGAAGGGAGGGAGGGAGGGAGGGAAGAAGGAAGGGAGGAAGGGAGGAAGGAAGGGAGAGAGGGAGGAAGAGAAAGAAAGAAAGAAAGAAAGAAAGAAAGAAAGAAAGAAAGAAAGAAAGAAAGAAAGAAAGAAAGGAAGGAAGGAAGGAAGGAAGGAAGGAAGGAAGGAAGGAAGGAAGGAAGGAAGGAAGAGTTATCTTGTTCTAGAATTGGGTAGGAAAAAAGAAGGGGTGGGGGAATTTTACAATTTCCATATTTTGCAATTTGAGTGTGCCCTCACTCAGGTCTGGAGTTATACTCCATGCATAGCAGGGAATCCTCAAATTGAGAAATTGATATAAAATGAATGGAAGAACCAAAACGTCTCCCTACCGCACACACACAACTTGGACAGTAACACTGAAACTACCTACCCCCCTCACTCTGCACACAACACTTACTCTGCATTAACATGACTTCTATTTCATTGTCTGTATAACCTTGTTTTATGTGTATTTCTGTTTAAAGACACCTTATATAATAGATATTTTAGATTTATTATTATTTACTCCTCACCTGAGTATATTTCTCCATTGATTTTTAGAGAGATTGGAAGACAGAGAGAAAGACAGAGAGAAATATCAATGTGAGAGAAACACATTGTCTGGTTGCCTCACTGAGGTACGTGCCCCAGACCAGAATCGAACCTGGGACCTTTGGTCCGCAGGCCGATGCTCTATCTACTGAGCCAAATTGGCTAGGGCTAGATATTATAGATTTATTAACATTGAACCCATGGTTAACATACTATAACTCATACCTTGAATGAAGCTTTTCTAACACAGGTATTTTCTCTGTAAGGCACATCACAGCCTCTTGCACTGAGGAACATTAGACATAGCTCTTCAACACTAGCTTGGGGGCCTTTTCAACAAAAATCCCAAGAATGTGTAAAACAAAAAAACATAGCAATAAATATACCTCAAAAGGGACACTTGTTTACATCTGAGAGCTGAAACAGACAGGCAGAGTGTTGCCTTGTTTGACCTCTGCTGGGATCATGAGCAGGGAACTCATATTTGTCACAGCTCCATGCAATGAGCATGTCCACCAATGACAGAGAATGAGCTATGACTATGGATTTGCAGGTCATAAACAAATTATAGCAAGTAGGTGAATTTGCAAATATGGAATCCACAAATAATAAGAATCGACTGCAATTATAAAACTTTCCTGAAAGAACACACCCTAAAGTCAGGCCATCACCAAATTCCTATTCTGTGTAAGATGTGGTTACAATCCAATTAAAAAAACACAGGAGCAAACAATTTACCATGAGTGAGATAGCAAACATAAGTACTTAGCAACCCAGAAATATCTGGAAATATAATTATTCAATAGGGCCTATGAGATAAGAATCTTTAAAGTGGTTTTAAAAATAAAAGAATTTTTAAAATTTTTTTCTCAATACGGTGTCACATTTATTCATTAAACAAATATTTAGTAAGTGTCCAATATAAGATGGCGGGTTGGGGTGGGGGAGTGAGCAAGAAGACATAGCCCCTGACTTCAGGGAGTTTGCAGTCTAGAAAAGCAAACAAGCAATTATATTTTAGCGTAGTTGGTGCTGTGACTGGGAGAACAAGTTAAGATACAATCCCTTTCTTTCTTCATCAGGCTAAGTTAAGTGCCTCTCCATTGTGGTCTCAGAGCACCCTTTGCATATGTTAATTAACTTACCACATAATTTATACTCAAATGTATCTATGTTTGCATTTTCGTCCTAACTAACTATATATAACTTTTTCAAATTTGCCCTAGTACCTCTATAAGCCATAACAATAGTGATTACATAATATGAATTCAATTAATTTTTTAAAAATCTGGTTACGGTTAAGAGTATAGACACTGTGGTCAAATTACTTGAGTCTGAATCCAAGCTCTGACACTTATTAGCTGCTTGACTTTGGGGCAAAATATCTAATGGACCAGATCTGGACATACATTGTCTGATCTTATTATGTTTACTTTGCTAAACATCATATAACCTGTCATCATCATTCCTAGTGTATTAGCCAAGTTGGCCAAATTTCAAAGAACAACTCCTAAACATGGTTATCTGGGTTTCAAGATATCTTCTTTCATACAAAGTATAGCATGAAGGTTGGTCATATTAAATTTATCCCGAAAGGTGATCATAGTACTACTTATGGAAGTCTATTTGGCATAGAAACCAAATGAATAAAACAGATTTCAATGAACTGCCAGTAGATGGCTCTCTTAATTTGTTATTTTCTTTTCAGTTCAGATTTGTGCTTCTAAGCGTCAGGTTACACCATCAGAAAACTTCAGTATGAGGGTAAAAATGATTCTCCAAGATTTATCTAATTCATTCGTCTATCTTCCGGTTGGATTTACAATCAACAATTGTAAACTCATTTGCAGAGGTACCTCTTCAGTGGATAGTTAAGGCAGGGAGGGTGTTGTGATTTTTTGTTTATTTGTTTGGTTTTTAATTAATAAAGTATAAAGGAACACTTTTGGAAATGTTTTTATTGGAGCCTAAAATTTTGATGATTTTTATCTGTTATGATAGATGGAGGAATATAATTTATTTTTAAAATTTTTCTTAACATGAACTTCCAATTTTTCTGGCTGTCTCATTTCTTGAGTCTGCAGGCTGATGCTCTATCCACTGAGCCAAACCGGTTAGGGCTTCATTTCTTTATTATAACTTTAAACCTGTCTAATTCTTCCCTCAGTTTTTCTCTGCATTACAAAGCTAAGTAATAACTTATAAAAGTCTATCTTTTCTTTAGTATAGCAATTAGTTGTTCTGGATCTTTGTATCCCCACACTTACTTTATTTTATTATATTATGATCTGGGGGGGGGGGACATTTATTAGTTTTACTGTTAGTTCCTCAAATGGAACTAAAAAGTTATTTGCTGCTTACAGATACATCCATATATTCACTGGTTAAACCTTATAACCTCTAGAGTTTATAGTCCTATCACTGTTTCTGCAAAGTTCTAGAACTTATTTCCTCAGATTATGTCTCTAAACTCCTAAATACACTACAGTTCCATTCCATCCTAGGCCAGCCCGGGAGGGGAAGGAAGCCCAGTGTCTTCATTCCTTCACAAAAGACCCACTTGTACTCAAGCACTTGATAAAAATCTGTAGAGTCCTAAAGAGGGGTCACAGCGCCAGGTAGTTGTTCTTCCTTAATTGAAAGTCTTATGATTTCACTGCATATTTATCTCTTTCCATTTCTTCCAGAATAAAAATAATAAACTCAACCATTTTCTTCAGATCTTCCAAGAGTCAGACCTTCTCGAGTTCCCCAGACTCAACTGATCCCATGGGTAGTTCTAAAGCAGGGATGGCCCTTCAGATATGTCTTGAATCAAAGCAAAAGGTGAGGCCTCAGTAACCCTCACTGATCAGTCTCTGGATGCAAGCTGCTCCCAGGGAGGAGGCATTACCTTGAGGGAGGCACCTCCCTTTGGTTAAGGGCAATTCCCAGAGAGCAACAGAGATCTTGAAGTCTGGTAGCATTTATATTCTTAGATCCTGCTGTCCCTGAAACAAGCTCAACTTGTAAGATTTCTGTAGTTTGGTTGAGTGCTCTACAAAAGCAGGAGTCCCAGTTGCCTGGTTCATGATTTCTTAACATGAACTTCCAATTTTTCTGGCTGTCTCATTTCTTTATTATAACTTTAAACCTGTCTAATTCTTCCCTCAGTTTTTCTCTGCATTACAAAGCTAAGTAATAACTTATAAAAGTATATCTTTTCTTTAATATAGCAATTAGTTGTTCTGGATCTTTGTATCCCCACACTTACTTTATTTTATTATATTATGATTGGGGGGGGGGGCATTTATTAGTTTTACTGTTAGTTCCTCAAATGGAACTAAAAAGTTATTTGCTGCTTACAGATACATCCATATATTCACTGGTTAAACCTTATAACCTCTAGAGTTTATAGTCCTATCACTGTTTCTGCAAAGTTCTAGAACTTATTTCCTCAGATTATGTCTCTAAACTCCTAAATACACTACAGTTCCATTCCATCCTAGGCCAGCCCGGGAGGGGAAGGAAGCCCAGTGTCTTCATTCCTTCACAAAAGACCCACTTGTACTCAAGCACTTGATAAAAATCTGTAGAGTCCTAAAGAGGGGTCACAGCGCCAGGTAGTTGTTCTTCCTTAATTGAAAGTCTTATGATTTCACTGCATATTTATCTCTTTCCATTTCTTCCAGAATAAAAATAATAAACTCAACCATTTTCTTCAGATCTTCCAAGAGTCAGACCTTCTCGAGTTCCCCAGACTCAACTGATCCCATGGGTAGTTCTAAAGCAGGGATGGCCCTTCAGATATGTCTTGAATCAAGGCAAAAGGTGAGGCCCCAGTAACCCTCACTGATCAGTCTCTGGATGCAAGCTGCTCCCAAGGAGGAGGCAGTACCTTGAGGGAGGCACCTCCCTTTGTTTAAGGGCAATTCCCAGAGAGAAACAGAGATCTTGAAGTCTGGTAGCATTTATATTCTCAGATCCTGCTGTCCCTGAAAGAAGCTCAACTTGTAAGATTTCTAGAGTTTGGTTGAGTGATCTACAAAAGCAGGAGTCCCAGTTGCCTGGTTCATGATAGACACTCCAAACATAATTGTTGAGATACAGACTTAAGTTTGGACCCAAATGGAGTGACAGGGGCCACATGTACCTTCCCTTCTAAAACATTTTAAAAAGCAGATGAATTATATGAAAAAAAAAATGGTTTTTAGACAGTAGACATCAGACAGAAGAGAACAGAGTGATCCCTGAGAGAGAGAAAATAAACTAAGTCCTATTATTACTCCATTTTACTGTCTGGAGAGAGTTTCCATACTCTATTGCAAAGGGGAATCCAGGAGGAGCCTCGTAAACTCTCTGAGTTGAGAAGATGGGGTCATGGGAGGACAAGGCAGCTAGAGTTCTCAGGGCAGCATACCAGAGAGGAGGTTATTGCACATAGAGCGTTCTCTGGAGATCACAGAGGGTTCCCCTTTATTATTTAGCTGGTGCAGGAGGCAGCTGATCGATGTTTCTCTCTCATCAATGTTTCTGACTCTGTCTCTCTCCCTTCCTCTCTGTGAAAAATCAATAAAATATATATTTTTTTAAAGCAGATAAATTATATGAAAAAAAATGGTTTTTAGACAGTAGGCATCAGACGGAAGAGAACAGAGTGATTCCTGAGAGAGAGAAAATAAACTAAGTCCTATTATTACTCCATTTTACTGTCTGGAGAGAGTTTCCATACTCTATTGCAAAGGGGAATCCAGGAGGAGCCTCGTAAACTCTCTGAGTTGAGAAGATGGGGTCATGGGAGGACAAGGCAGCTAGAGTTCTCAGGGCAGCATACCAGAGAGGAGGTTATTGCACATAGAGCGTTCTCTGGAGATCACAGAGGGTTCCCCTTTATTATTTAGCTGAGTATTGATCAGAGTATGTAAAAGAGGAACTACCGGAGGTGGGAACTGTAAAAAAAACAAGCATATCTTTGAGCATATCTGTGCTCCAACCTGGAAAATAAACGCATCTTTATAGTTTCCAATGAACAAAAGCTCTAATCATTTTTTTAAAATTCTTGAATAAATGTGAGTCAATAAATTCTCCCTTTTTCCTTAAGCTAGTTCTAGTTGGGTTTCTGTTGCTTTCAACAAAAGAATCTTAACCAATACACCTTACAATCCCACTTCCCAGAGTTTCTCTTCAGGGACAGACAAAGAATTCCAAAGATTTTGATTATAAGAATGTCTATCATTTTAATGTTTATAAATGTCAAAATTCATAAATAAACCAAATAAAGATTTTATGTAAATTTCAATAAATTAATCTAATAAAATACTATGTAGTAACTAACATTTTATTTTCTCATTTGACATAGAAATATGTTTATGATATATATATATTTTTAATTGATTTCAGAGAGGAAGGAAGAGGGAGAGAGAGAGAGAGATAGAAACATCCATGATGAGAGAGAATCATGGATCGACTGCCTCCTGCATGCCCCATACTGGGGATCGAGCCCACTACCTGGGCACGTGCCCTTGACCAGAATCAAACCCGGGACCCTTCGGTCCGCAGGCCGACGCTCTATCTGCTGAGCCAAACCGGCTAGGGCTGTTTATGATATATTGATGAATTTTAAAAAGCAGGTTATAAAACAGAATGTATAGCTTTTTATTATTCATATGTATATATGCATATAAAGTATAAAAAGATATATCTTAAATTTGTAATAATTCTTATCTCTGGGTAGTAGAATTTCATATAGTTTTTTTTAATATATTTTATTGATTTTTTTTTACAGAGAGGAAGGGAGAGAGATAGAGAGAAGAAACATCTCTGAGAGAGAAACATCCATCAGCTGCCTCCTGCACACCCCCTACTGGGGATGTGCCTGCAACCAAGGTACACGCTCTTGACCAGAATCGAATCTGGGACCTTTCAGTCCGCAGGCCGACGTTCTATCCACTGAGCCAAACCGG
>NW_005369990.1:1395756-1399697 GCF_000412655.1 Myotis brandtii
AATAAATTCTCCCTTTTTCCTTAAGCTAGTTCTAGTTGGGTTTCTGTTGCTTTCAACAAAAGAATCTTAACCAATACACCTTACAATCCCACTTCCCAGAGTTTCTCTTCAGGGATAGACAAAGAATTCCAAAGATTTTGATTATAAGAATGTCTATCATTTTAATGTTTATAAATGTCAAAATTCATAAATAAACCAAATAAAGATTTTATGTAAATTTCAATAAATTAATCTAATAAAATACTATGTAGTAACTAACATATTTTATTTTCTCATTTGACATAGAAATATGTTTATGATATATATATATATTTTTTAATTGATTTCAGAGAGGAAGGAAGAGGGAGAGAGAGAGAGATAGAAACATCCATGATGAGAGAGAATCATGGATCGACTGCCTCCTGCATGCCCCATACTGGGGATCGAGCCCACTACCTGGGCACGTGCCCTTGACCAGAATCAAACCCGGGACCCTTCGGTCCGCAGGCCGACGCTCTATCTGCTGAGCCAAACCGGCTAGGGCTGTTTATGATATATAGATGAATTTTAAAAAGCAGGTTATAAAACAGAATGTATAGCTTTTTATTATTCATATATATATATGTGCATATAAGGTATAAAAAGATATATCTTAAATTTTTAATAATTCTTATCTCTGGTTAGTAGAATTTCATATAGTTTTTTTAATATATTTTATTGATTTTTTACAGAGAGGAAGGGAGAGAGATAGAGAGTTAGAAACATCGATGAGAGAGAAACATCGATCAGCTGCCTCCTGCACACCCCCTACTGGGGATGTGCCCGCAACCCAGGTACATGCCCTTGACCGGAATCGAGACCAGAATAGAACCTGGAACCTTTCAGTCCGAAGGCCGACGCTCTATCCACTGAGCCAAACCGGTTAGGGCAAGTTTCATATAGTTTTTATTCTCTCTCTCTTTTTTTTAAGTATCTGTATTTTCTGATTAGTCCAAAACAAATTTGTTTCAACTCTATTTTTTTAATTCCTGTCTCCTTAGTTGACCTCTGAGTTTCTGTTTTTTATCTAAAGTTTAGCCTGATTTTCAGTTTATTTGAGAATCAGAGATTGACACACTTCTAATCAGTTGAATAATTAAGTAATGTCCTATTCAGATTACAAATTCCTCCTATTTCCCCAAATCCTCTTCCAGAGCTCTAATCATTGCAGTTTTACAACATAACAATTGTGCTCACTGTACATGTACTACAGGCACAATTAGAAATTGTTAAGTAGATGGTTATTCTCTCAGTAATAGTCTAAGGAAGATATGTTATATAATCAAAGGTATGTGTTTGATAAAATGGTGCCAGAGAAGTTTTAAACTTTTACCAAAACACATTGAAGCAACTCAGTTATTAAAGCTTAGAAATGTTTGCCAGTGCCTGGATGATCTAATGCTTTGGCAAATATTGAAAGTGACCTATGTCCCCAGGGGGAAGCACATTACGCCTCATGATTCGATGTCCCAGATTTTCCAGAAAAGACCTGATTTCTTTCTTTTTTCTTGTGTTGTTTTTTTTTTCATAACAAAGGTCATTCCTTTATTAGATTTTAACTTTTATGTCTCTGGCAGATTTTCCCAGTAAATTAATTCATGCATGTCAATAAAATATCTTTTGTTAGATTAAAAATCCCAATTTTTAAAGTAGAAAAATGATCACCAAGGCATCAGGGTTGGAACAATTAATCCTCAGGTAGGGCAGTGTGGTGCTGGTGACTCCAGCAGGCTCAGGGAGAGATGTGAATGTGGTGAATGAATATGAAAAATCTAATTTGGAGCTTACACTTTGGTAACCACAAGAAACTACCACTTGAATTTCCAGACAATTTGCACCATAATTACTTTTGACCTTGGATTCTAGTCCCAGATATAAAGCCAACCAGCTGTATAAAGGAGGCTCAATCAGTCAATATTTTGTTGCTTTCCATACCCTAATAGCTCAAGTAGAATTTTAAAAAATGATTGATCAGCCTTGCTGGGTTGTTTTGAGAATTAAATGAAGTACAGAGTGTACACGTGATTTTAAAAGCCCTGTTTGTTTTTGCCAATGAGTTCTTTGTTAACATCTTACTATGAAAGTTAGAAAAATAAAACAGGAAAGTTGAACAGCTCTTGTTGAAGATGATATAAAGGGCAGAAGCCTACAGATTTGGTATGTTACCCTTGCTTCTTCCCATGTTTATTAGAGAAAAAATTAAATAATTAAAAAAAGAATAAAAGTCCCTAATAATCCCACCACATAGAGAACTGTTCATGGACTGTATTTTCCCAGACCCTAAAGAATATCTTCAAACAAACTTGACTGAACAGAATAAAATCTCTTCTCCACTGCCCAGGGGGCTTAATTATTCAACTGACTAGAAGTGTGTTTGAAATTTCAACCTCAAATCCAGGAAGCAATGGAACACATGGCCAGAAAGAGGAGACAAAGGCCAGAACTGCTGTCTAATGAGTCTGATTGAGAAGCCAGGCAGAAAGACACCTAGAGCGCTCTGGCTAACAGCTAGACATAGGACTAGAGTTAGCTTAGCTTGTTTTTGTAGTCCAGTGTCTGGAAATTGTTGGTTCAATCAGACTAGTATAAAGATTCAAGGTTATCAACATAATTAAACAAAATGTGGCCTTTTTGTTAGGCTTAAAAAACTGCAGTTTGAATATTTAATTAAAGGCTTATCTACTATACAGACATTATTTTGAATATACTTTGAATTATAAGGACAAAAGAAAGATAATTTTTGTCTTCTTTTCATTTAATGGAATGATTTTCAAGTTTTTAAAAATATGGTAATTATAAATTAAAGTACTAAGCATTTATTGGTAAATAATATATATGTTTCATTTCAATTAATGTAATAAGTGAATGAAGGTGAAATAAGTGCTCTAAAATTATAAAAATGACTAAGAATTAGAGTGACTATTTCCTGATACCCCTTGCCTTCTCCTACTTTCTTATATCTCCAGCATAAGACAAGAATATAACTTGAAAGAAATATACTAAGGCCCAAAGTTGGTAAATAAAGGTTTTTCTATAACAGTTGTTTAAAAATATTACTACTATTTAGTCTGTAAAGAGATATTAAAAATATTCAAACCAGATATGATTCAGATTGTTGGGTCAAAACATGCATCTAGAAACTTCCAACTCATGCATGCAAAGGTGCAAAACCTTTCTGAAACATTTGATGATTATTCTGCATCTTTCATTATTCTCCTGCATATCTTTAGCCACTCTTTACTCTAGGACGTCCTTCCTCTCCCATCCAGACTGGACTAAATGCCCTTCTATGTGCTCTAAGCCCTTCTATGTATACTTCTATCATTTCTACTTATCTCCTTGTGTTGAAATTATCTGCTTATAATTTTTCTGTTTGGCTGATCCAAAAGCTTCTGTATAGAAACCCTCCACAAACCCTAGATGAGATTGAGTTCCCTATCTTAAGCGTCCATGATTCCCTACAGTTTTCTCTTAAAACACTGATGGGTGTGATTATTTTTACAACAGGGATAGTAATTACCGCTCTCTGGTACTGCATAAATAATCATTAGGGCTGAAGCTTTCGCTTACACACCACTATCACTTTCCTTTCTGTGTCCCTTTATTTTCAAAAGAATATTTGGGGCAGGGGTTGGCGATGTTGGCTGTTTCTTGCTCCTTTATTAAAACAACTACAGGCCTGGTTCACGAAATTCGTGCACGGGGGAGGGGGTCCCCTCAGCCCAGCCTGTACCCTCTCCAATCCGGGACCCCTTGGGGGATGTCTGACTGCTGGTTTATGCCCTATCCTGGGGATTGGGCCTAAACCAGCAGTTGGACATCCCTCTCACAATCCAGGACCGCTGGCTCCTAACTGCTCACATGCCTGCCTGCCTGGTCACCCCCAACTGCCCCCCTCTGCCAACCTGGTCGCCCCCAACTGA
>NW_005369990.1:1399931-1400959 GCF_000412655.1 Myotis brandtii
TCTGGTCACCACCAACTGCCCCCCTGCCAACCTGGTTGCCCCTCACTGCCCCCCTCTGCCGGCCTGGTCGCCCCCAACTGCCACCCCTGCTGGTCTGGTCACCCCTCACTGCCCCTCCACACCAGCCTGGTTGCTGCCAACTGCACCCCCTGCCGGCCTGGTCACCCCTCACTGCCCCCCCTGCTGGCCTAGTCACCCCACACAGCCTGCTGTTCGGTTGTTTGGTCGCCCCTCACTGCCCCTCCTGCCAGCCTGGTTGCCCCATGCAACCTGGTGTTCAGTCGTTTGGTTGTCCCTCACTAACCCCCCTGCCGGTCTTGCCGCCCCACTCAGCCTGTTCAGTCATCCATCCGGTTGTTTCAGATGTGACGGTCCCCGGCTCTTTACATATATAGATAGTTTATCTTTGTACAGAGATGTGAAAGTCAAAATGCTATGACTTATAATTTTTAAAAATCAATTCCTGCTTCTGAAAAGCATTTTTTTAAAATATATTTTATTGATTTTTTTACAGAGAGGAAGGGAGAGAGATAGAGAGTCAGAAACATCGATGAGAGAGAAACATCGATCAGCTGCCTCCTGCACATCTCCCACTGGGGATGTGCCCGCAACCCAGGTACATGCCCTTGACCGGAATCGAACCCGGGACCCTTCAGTCCGCAGGCCAACGCTCTATCCACCGAGCCAAACCGGCCTCGGCTGAAAAGCATTTTTTTATATTATATTAGCTTCATAGTCTTCTGCTACTTGCC
Organism: Myotis brandtii; assembly: GCF_000412655.1. Lineage (NCBI taxonomy): Eukaryota > Metazoa > Chordata > Mammalia > Chiroptera > Vespertilionidae > Myotis > Myotis brandtii. The sequence continues at coordinate 1,400,684 of NW_005369990.1, forward strand.
TCAGTTTTCCTAAATAACATCCTTATATTGCTGCTATTTCAAGATCTCTCAGTTTCATATCTTTCGGCTTCCTGCTATGGAGGATGAAAACTAAGCTTTTAACAACACTGCCTGCCCCACACCCCATCACACACACATTCACATACATTCTTTTCCTCCTCCATTTCTCCCTATATCAGTGGTTCTCAACCTTGGCTGCACATTAGAATCACCTGGGAATCTTTTTAAAATCCTGATTTCTGGGCCTCATCCTCCGGAAATTCTGTTTCTTTGTTA
>NW_005369990.1:1400974-1404740 GCF_000412655.1 Myotis brandtii
AGGATTTTAAAAAGATTCCCAGGTGATTCTAATGTGCAGCCAAGGTTGAGAACCACTGCCCTATATAATTACATTATTCATAACTTTTGACTAAGTCAACATGACTTTGAGGTATACAATGATTATACTTCCTTTCTTGCACAATTTTTTGTTTCTCCTGGAATTAATAATTATCTTTATTGTTTGCTTAGTTTTCTATATCACTAATTTATCTCCAAGCATTCCTCCAGAATTATAAATTTCCTCTCATAATGTCCAAATACATCTGATTTTTTTAAGTTTTTATTTATTTTGTGGCAATATCCCTGGTGGAGCCCTCTGCCCCCTGTGCCAATACCAACACATGTTCCCTAGAAATGTTGTGCAGGTATCTCTCTGGAATCTCTTTAATATTCATCCTGGGGAGTCCCTTCTTCTCCCTCTGTTGGATCTCCTGTTTTCTGAATTCTATATCTTTCTTCCTTGTTTTGCATCCTTGCTTTATGGAGCACATACTCCAACAATTCCTGAGAAAGGGTACATGTTAAGTATATTCTTTAAAAACATGAACATCTGAAAATGTCTTTACTCTAGCCTCACACTTGAATGAAAGTTTGGCTGAACAAAGTTGAAACTATTTTTTTAAATGTGTTTTTTATTGATTTTTTAAAAAATGTTAATGTTAGTTTTTCTCCATAATTATCTTTATCTTTTTTTTTTTTTGTCCTCACCCGAGGATATTTTTCCATTGATTTTTAGAGAGAGTGGAAGAGAGAGGGAAGGACAGAGAGAAATATCAATGTGAAAGAAACACATCGACTGGTTGCTTCCTGCATGCGCGCTGACCAGGGAGAAGCCTGCAGCTGAGGTACATGACCTTGACTGGAATCAAACCTGGGACCCTTCAGTCCGCAGGCAACACTCTATCCTCTGAGCCAAACTGGCTAAGACTGTTTTTTTTTTTTTTATTGATTTTTAGATAGAGAGGAAGGGAGAGGGAGAGAGGGATAGAAACATCAATGATGAGAGAGAATCATTGATCGGCTGCCTCCTGAACATCCTCTTTTGAGGATCAAGCCTGCAACCTGGGCATGTGCCCTGACCAGGAATTGAACCTGAGCCACACCGGCCAGGCTAGGTTGAAACTATTTCCCTTGGATTTCTGTAGACATTGCTCCATTGTCTTTGCATGGAGCATTGTTGGAAGAGTCAATTCCTTTAAAATTCAAGTTCTTTATTTGTGGCCTCTTTTTTTTTCCTCTTGGGAAATGTTTAGAAATTTTTTTGTTGTTACTCCTCACCTGAAGATATTTTTCCTTTGATTTTCAGAAAAAATGGAAGGGAGTGGAAGGGACGTAGAGAGAGAAACCTTGATGTGAGAGAGAGACATCGATTGGATGCCTCCCTCAAGCACCCCAACTGGCCTGGGGGTCAAGCCTGCAACCAAGACATGTGCCCTTGACAGGAATCAAACCCCAGATCCCTTCAGTACCAGAGCCAATGCTCTATCTACTGAGCCAAACCGACCAGGGCTACAAACTTCTTTTTATCCCAGTAAATAAAACTTCCCATGTGTGCTTTGGTGTGGGTCTTTTTACATCTATTGTGCCAGCATTAAGTGGGCTCTCTTACTCTGGAAAGTCATGTCTTTCTGTTGTGGAAAATTTTCGTGAATTACTACTTTGATCATCTTCTCCCCTCTGTTTTCTCTATTCTTTCTTTCTGAAACTCTTATTATTTAGATGCTGAACTGTCTTAAATTTTCTTAGGTTTTCTATTTTCCATATTTTTTACATTTTTGTTTTTTAGTTCTACTTCCTCAGAGCTTTCCTTCAATTTTATATTCCAATTCCTGAACTTTTAGGGTTCTCACAGCATGAATCATCTTGTTATTACAGATGGTCCTCAATATACAATGTTTTACCTTATGATTTTTGGGCTTTACAATGGTGTGAAAGTGATACACATTTAGTAGAAATTGTACTTTGAATTTTGATCTTTTCCTGGGTTAGCAATGTAAGTATGATACTCTCTTTCCTGATGCTGGGCAGTGGCAATGAGAAGATTTTGCCCCACTGTAGGCTAATGTAAGTGTTCTGAACACAGTTAAGATAGAGTAGGCTAAGCCATGACGTTTGGTAGATTAAGTGTATGAAATGCATTTTTGACTTACAATCTTTTCAACTTACAATGTGTTTATCAGACTATAACCCCATGGTAAGTGAGAAGCTTTCCCATCTGCAAGTTGAGTTTTGAGCTTTTTTTTACACTAGCATATTAGTTCTCACTCATCTGCTTCCATTCTTCCAATTTTATCTTGCTTTCTTTCCCATTCTCTTGATCCTTCTTGGTTAATGCCTTTGGGGGATCACTTTACTGGGGCTTCAGGAGAAATCCTTGGTAAATACTTGCGTTCAATCTATCACATATAATCAGGACCTTTGTTTATTTCCCTCTGTTGCCAGGGCTGACCAGCAGCCCCTGAATGATACAGTTTCACTGTCGGGGGAGAGGGCTAAGGGCCGACCTGGCTGATAGCAGCGAGGCAGCCTCGATTGCCTGCCTCGTTAGCCATTTATTGCAGTTTTTATCTTTAGATACAATCAGTAGGGTGAGTAATCTTGGGAGGACACATGCTTACATTGTCCTCTAGGCAAGGGCATCCAGGGATTCCACTAAACACCCAGGGGGTCTGCATATGCACAGGCTTGTTTGGAAAGGTCAAGGAATAATTAGGGTGCCACCTTGGACACTCCCCTAAGTCTCCCTTAAGTCAGAATTCCGATAAACAGGGCAGGTGGCCTTCCATACACTTTTCTCAGAATGTCCTCCTTACAAACTTTTCAACCAAGTCTCTTGTGCTCCCCAACACTATAATGGTCATACTTCTTCTGAAGACAACATGGATACCCCTGAGTTACAGGGAAAATATTAAGTACAAGAGAACAGAGAAAAGAAAAAGTGCAAATATTAATATTTCAAGATATTATAACACTTCCAACGGGGCTGAAGCCAGCTCATACGAGTTCACAAAAATAGTTTTATTTTCAGGAATTTTGTGAGCAATTGCTACACAACCATTACTAAAAATTAAATTAATTAAACTTACAATCTACACTAATAAAAGACAAAGATGCTAATTGACCATACCTTTGCTACGCCTTAAGCCATGCCCACCAGCCAATCAGAGCGACTATATGCAAATTAACCCAACCAAGATGGCGGCCAACAGCCATGGAGCTGGAGCAAGCAGGAAGCTTAGTTGCTCCAATGATGGAGGAAGCCAAGCTTCCCGGTCGTGGCTGGCTCTGAGCTCCACTCAAAGCAACAAAGTTTCAATTATAGAAGATAAATAAACCCCAGATACCTGCTTTCAGCCGGCCCTGGCCACGGAGCTAGAGCCTTGGGTTGCCCCTGGCGATGGAGGAAGCCAAGCCCTAGCCGGCTCTGAGTTCCACTCCAGGCTACAAAGTTTCAATTATAGAAGGTAAATAAATCCCAGAAAAAAAGGAGAGGCTGGGAGCTTCCATCGCAGGGGAGACTTGGCCAGCCTGAAAACGGCCCTCAGCCCCTCACCCAGACTGCTCAGGCACCCCAGTGGGACCCCCCTCCCTAAAGGGGGTGTGGCCAGCCTGAAAACAGTCATCAGCCCCTCACCCACGCTGGCCAAACCTCCATGGGGTGGGGGTCCCCACTAGGGGGCCTGACCATCCTGCAAACAGCCATCAGCCCCTCACCCAGGCTGGCCAAACCTCCATGGAGTGAGGGTCCCCGGGGGGGGGGGGGC
>NW_005369990.1:1404856-1422291 GCF_000412655.1 Myotis brandtii
GTGTGACCAGCTGCAAACAGCCATCAGCCCCTCATCCAGGCTGGCCAGGCACCCAAGCGGGACCCCCACCCTGATCCGGGACACCCTTCAGGGCAAACCAGCCGGCCCCCACCTGTGCACCAGGCCTCTATCCTATATAGTAAAAGGGTAATATGCAAACTGACCCTAACAGCAGAAAGACTGGGAATGACTGGTCACTATGACACACACTGACCACCAGGGGGCAGATGCTCAATGCAGAAGCTTCCCCCTGGTGGTCAGGGCGCTCCCACAGGGGGAGCTCTGCTTAGACACAAGCCAGGCTGATGGCAGCCAGTACAGCGGTGGTGGTGGGAGCCTCTCCTGCCTCCTCAGCAGCGCTAAGGATGTCCGACTGCAGCATAGGCCTGCTCCCCGCTGGCAAGGGGACATCCCCTGAGGGCTCCCAGGCTGCCAGAGGGATGTCTGACTGCCAGCTTGGGCCTGATCCCCCAGGGAGAGGGCCTTAGCCAGCAGGTGGACGTCCTCCGAGGGGTCCCAGACTGCAGGAGGGCATAGGCCCAGCTGAGGGACTCCCCCGAGTGCACAAAAATTTGTGCACTGGGCCTCTAATCCTATATAATAAAAGCATTGTATGCAAATTGTCCCCTTGAATGGAAGTTCATCCAGGAATTTGACCAGGGGGCGGGGCTGGCTGGGGGATGAGAGGGAGTACCCAACTTGCAGCCGGCAGCTGCTAGGGACCCTACAAGTGTACAAATTCCGTGCACTGGACCTCTAGTGTTTAATATAGCTTACAACTTACAATGAAATAAAACGTTAAATACAAAGATAATAAATACTCAAAACGCATAACTTCTTCATTATTTTAGTGAAATATTATATAATAATGTGCTATATATCACTTTCAACTCCATGTTTAGTGAAATCATATTCATAGCTTAAAAGTGGCCATAGTGGGAGTATTTGTATCAGAAATTTTAAAAGCTACAAATAACAAATCAATACTGTTTTTCCTTTTATTGTCTAGACTTAAGAAAGTCATGGAGAAAACTATTAATAATGCCAATTAACTTAAAAATATGTTGTGTCTGTAGCATTTTAAGTGTGAATAGTACAAAAAATTGAGAATCCCTTCTTCCAGTATTCGAAAACTATTGCCTCAGTCACCCAGTAAATCACTCAATCACTGACAAAAAAGTGAAGTTCTGACATTCTTCTTTTTTTTTTTTCACTTTTCTCTTACTCTTTAACTTAAATGAAAATATCAACTGATGTTCAGGTCAAAAACACATTCATTTTGTCAATTGGAACCATACGTTGGCCATGGATGCAAGAATTCTGCAAATATCAGTGACATCTTTCTGTGAGAATCAATAGGCTATAATGATTTTACAATGAAGTATATATTATCATTTATAAATTTGTGCTACACGTCCTTTCTATTAATAAAATTAATACACACATACCTTGTTTGATTTATTTTTGGAGAGCTAGTTCTTTTTTAAAAAATATTTTTAAATTGATTTCAGAGAGAAAGGGAGAGGGAGAGAAACATCAATGATGAGAGAGAATCATTGATCGGCTGCCTCCTGCATGCCCCCTGTTGGGGATCGAGCCCGCAACCCAGGCATATGCTCTTGACCAGAATCGAACCCGGGATCCTTCAGTCTGCAGGTCGATGCTCTATCCACTAAGCCAAACCAGTTAGGGCTTGGAGAGCTAGTTCTTAAACTTTTATCACTGTCCATAACTGTTCTTATACTGTAAGTTCTATGAGGGCAGTAACTGTTTTTGTTTAATTCCTCTCACCATTTCAATACCTACTAGGTACTCCATAAACATTTATTGAATGAGTTCATGAAAGCACAGGGACCTTGCCTTTTTCATTTTTCTATCCAAAATCTAGCGCAGTCCCTGACACAAATTAAGTTCTGAAAAATAATGTTTGATGACCTGAATTGAACTTGAGTCATATTCTCCTAATTCTGAAAACAATCCCCTGATAATCAAACACATCAAGACAAAGAGTGAGATGGATTATTTTTTCAGGCACAAGACTTGTTTTCACGGTTGCTTTGTAAGTTAAGTCCCTTGCCGAAGGAAGTCCAGGGTGGAAGCCAGATCTCCTGATTCGTAAAACAGTGCCCTATTCATTAGATTCCCTATTACTCAAGGGCACTAGTATTTTTTAAACACTAATTTTGGACAGCAAGAGCTGGTTTCTTGCTTTGTGGCTACAAGATTTTACTTAAGATACTAGTAAATGACAATAAACAGTCAGAAGGAATCAAATTACGATGTCTATCATTTAATGAGCCCACACTATGCTCCTTAAAAAACGGTGCTTTTAATCCTGTGGCTTGGTTTCTTTCAACAAGGCTATAAGGTAGGGATTACCTGTACATTACAAATGAAGACACTGAGATTTAGAGAGGTTTATGAACTTGCCTAAGGCTCAAAGATGCTAGGTAACAATACTGGGATTGCAAGCAGTTCTGACTTAAGACAAATGCCTAGGTATTTGTGTGTGTTTTTTTAATCCTCAGCCAAGGAGATGCTTGTTTTTTTATTTATTTTAGAGAGAGACGGGGTGTGGGGTGGGGGGGCGGAGAGACAGACAGACAGACAGACAGACATCGGTTGCCTGCTTTACACACCTTGACCAGGGATTGAACCTGCAACCTTTTGGTGTAAGGGACAACCCTCCAACCATCTGAGCCACCCAGCCAGGGCTATTTTAATTGGACAATGTTTCTTTGTGTTTTTAAAAATATCTTTATTGTTGAAAATATTACATATGTCCCCTTTTCTTAAACATCAGCTGTTCATACACCATTGTTCACGTACTACTTTCAGGATTTGGTCATATTTGCATGCCAATTATATTATCATTTACTTCATATTTATCATGGACTTCTTCGTTATTATTCAGCCTAATCTGAAACAATAATATCCATAAAATAATGGTTTTATATGTTATCTTCTTTTCATATGTATTAAAATGAACACATAATTCTTTTTTTTTTAATATATTTTATTGATTTTTTACAGAGAGGAAGGGAGAGAGATAGAGAGTTAGAAACATCGATAAGAGAGAAACATCGATCAGCCGCCTCCTGCACATCTCCCACTGGGGATGTGCCCGCAACCCAGGTACATGCCCTTGACCGGAATCGAACCTGGGACCTTTCAGTCCGCAGGTCAACGCTCTATCCACTGAGCCAAACCAGTTTCGGCGAACACATAATTCTTAAAATAAAATGTGCCTACTCACCAACTAAAGTGACCTTAGATGCTATCAGAGCTACATATACATTCCTGAGGCAAGCACTGCTTCTTGCAACGCTGCAGATTTAACTCGTACTGGGGCGGGGCAAGAGTGAGGCCATATTTTTTGGTTTGTCTTCCATTTCCACTCTGAAATAAAAGAAAACAAGTCAATCTATCTTACTTAGAGGGAGCCTGACTAATACTTCCTGAGCAAATTCCTGTTGCACAAAACAAGGAGATTTACAAAACTTTCTTCCAGGGTCGCTGAAACCTTCCAAGCAAATGACTCGGAATTAAACTTGGCAAAGATGATTAAATGCCACCAGAATTAGACAATTGAAGGTTTCTGCGGCAAGAACACAATTCAAGAAAAATAAAACCAATTTGTTGGAAAGCACCTACAGTGAGAGTCACGCAGGATTCCAAATGTAAGAAAAGCTTCCTGGCATTTATGTTGCCCAGCTGGAGTTGATAAAATTGTTTCTATTCTTTCCTGTAAGTATGTCGGAGGAGGAAGTAGTTGGATTGTCTTTCTCAGCTTTTGAGTGGGAGGTATAATACAGCATTGTCAGAGATGATTGCAAAAGAAAAAAAGAGAGAAAACAACTTTTTATGAACTGCTGAAAAACTGGATGCATATCTCTGTGGCAGAGCCCAGATTTGGTTAAGTAGATCATTTGGAATGTTGTCCAATGCATCTCAAAGGGAAAAAATTAAAAGAGCATCAAAAATCATAACAGCCAAGACCATAGTGGTAAATACTATCATTTTTTTAGGGCTTTTGAAATATAAATGTTTGCATTTGGTTCCGTTTTAATGTATCTTCTTTATGGTTCCTACAAGTCCCTCCACAATGTGACTTCTACCACGTAATCAGCCCTCTCCTTACCTCAAACATATTTGGGGCCTATGCCCACGGTCACTGGCATCAGGATTTCACTTACATCTGGACTTTAAGTAAACCAGAACTTAACAAATCTTAGCACTGCTGACCTTTTCTATCTTAAACAGAAAAAATCCCCTGTAGAATTTAGAGCTAGGAGGAGCACTGTTTTTCAAAGGAAACAGAATCTTTCACAATAATGAGAACTTCATGATAGAATGTGTGTTCTCATCTTGCCCTCACTGTGTGGCTAGCAACCTGAATGACAAATCAAATGACTTCCAGTTGCTGTAGAATCATAACAAATGAATGAGCTATCATTTTTCCTCCCTTCCTGGGGGAGGGGGGGTTCTGGGGGTGGGACAGGGGAGAGTAGCCAGGGCTACCTGTGTTCTGTGTGGTACAGTCTAGGCTTCCTACACCTAGTTAAGAAAATGTTGTTTTTGAAATCTAGGTTCTCAGAGACTTGTGGGATTGGTGGAAAGGGGAAGAACTTCTGGTTTTAAGAGAGAGGGGGCTGGAGCAGAGATGGTTTACCCAGAGTAGCAGATGGAATACTAAGTCCTCTAGCTGTGGGGCTCTGCACTCTGCTTCCTCACAGTGGCCTAGAAGTCAGAAATTTTGATGGGCAGTGGATTCATGTGTATCTGGGGACTAAGCACTAAGCTGTAACTCTCTCTAGTGAAGGTCGCAGTTGTCAAACTTGGAAGAGAGGGAGTCAATGCTAACTTTGGCAGAAGCAGCCACCTTTTTAAAAAATATATATTTTTATTGATTTTAGAAAGGAAGGGAGAGGGAGAGAAAGATAGAAACAACAATGATGAGAGATAATCATTGATCGGCTGCCTCTTGCACACCCCCCTACTTCGGAATGAACCAGCAACCCAGGCATGTGCCCTTGACCGAATCGAACCTGGGGCCCTTAAGTCCACAGGCCAATGCTCTAACCACTAAGCCAAACCAGCTATGGTGAAGCAGCCACCTTTGAGCAGACTATATAGATGGTGACAATATGGGTTTCAGCAACAAATCAATGGCTTGAGTATGCTCTACACACCTATTCCCCACATCAGTTTTCCTTATTTATGTAAACCTTAGGCTTTTTATGAAGAATGAGGTAGTGCCTTATAAAAATAACCATGATTGAATTACCAACCCTAATAAGTGAGAGCCCAAAAAATTTCTTTTAATCAAGAAAAATATTGAAATGTGATATTCCCTACACTTCAGTTTTATTAGTTATTTATTATCATATATAATAAAACGACCAGTCGCTATGATGTGCACTGACCACCAGGTCAGACTCTCAACACAGGAGCTGCCCCCTCATGGTCAATGCACTCCCACAGGGGGAGCGTTGCTCAGCCAGAAGCCAGGCTTATGGCTGGCAAGCGCTGCAGTGGTGGTGGGAGCCTCTCCCACCTCCACGGCTGTGCTAAGGATATCCGACTGATGGCTCAGGCCTGCTCCCTGCCAAGGAGAGGGCGCAGGCTGGGCTCAGGAACTCCACCCCCTAAGTGCACGAATTTCGTGCACCATGCCTCTAGTTGTGTAATAATATTACCACAAATTGAGTAACTAAAAAACATTATTAATTAATTAATTATTATTTCTTTTAATCCTCCCCCAAGGACACTTTTTCCCACTGATTTTTAGAGAGTGGAAGGGAGGGAAGGAGAGAGAGAGTGAGAGAGGAAGAGAAAGAGAGAAAGAGAAGGAGAAAAAAAATCCATGAGAGAGAGACACATTGACTGGTTACAACCCAGGTAGATTCACTTGACTGGGAATTGAACCTTAGACCCTTCGGTGTACAGGCCAATGCTCTAACCACTAAAAAATACTGGCCAGGGCTATTTATCTATATATATAAAAGGTTAAGCGACCATCCTACGGTCTGACTGGTAGCTATGATGAGCATTGACCACCAGGGGGCAGACGATCAACACAAGAACTGCCGAGCTGTGGTGACCCACCCTAGAACCAGAGAGGAGGGAGCCCGATTTCAGGGTGCATCACCCAAGAATCGCCCTCTCGCAATCTGGGACCCTTCAGGGGATGTCAGAGAACTGGTTTTGGCCCGATCCCTGCAGGCCAGGCCGAGGGACCCCACCTGCAAGAGGGACCCCACTCACTCGGTAGACGGCCTTTGAGCCACGGCGCCATCTCAGATGCGGCTGGCCGGAAAAGGACTGTGGGAGGTTGGCTCCAGAGTGTGTTCAGCCTGTCTTGCCCAGTTCTACTCCGCCGGCCACCTTCTAATTAATTTCCTTTCAATGTGCATGAATCTGCGCACCGGGGCACTAGTCTATTATATCATAGTTTCTCTGGGTCATAGCTTAGCTCAGTTTTCTGCTTCAGGACTTTTCACAAGGCTGTGATCAGGAGTCAGCCAAGACTGGGCTCTCATCTGAGGTCTGACTGGAGAAGGATCTTCTTCCAAGTTCACATCAAGGTTGGCAGCATCCAGTTCCTTGCAGGTTGTTGGACTGAAGGCCTCAGAGCCTCCCCTGCTGTCCTGAGTTCCTTGCCACATGGACCTTTCCATATGGTGACTTACTTCATCAAAGCCATTAAGTAAGAGACTCAATAGGGAAAGTCTAGCAAGATCAAAGTTATAACTCTATGTAATGCATAGGAAGCTGATACAAGGAAAGCCCTCTGCCCTCCACCTACTTGCCTAAATGCTAGTTGTAAATTTGTAAAAGTATTTCCTCTCCCTCTCTACCAAGAAGGACAACAGTTAATTGCCAGAGACAACTCTCCCACCCTTATGAGCCCAGATGTACCAGAAGAATCTACATAACACATTTTAATAACTAGCCCTTATCTTCCATTAGTTCCCCCCATATAGTGGCCTACTCACAATTTGCCACCCTGGGAATTCAAGGCCCTTGACGCTTATGAGCCCAGATGCACCAGAAGAATCTACATAACACATTTTACTAACTAGCCCTTATCTTCCATTAGTTCCCCCATATAGAGGCCTACTCACAATTTGCCACCCTGGGAATTCAAGGCCCTTTCCCTCTCTAAAAATGTATTATTCTTTTGTTAAGATGCTATCTATGATAATAAAAGTGTAACATGCTAACTAGACTGGACAGCCCAATGACCTTCCGAACGTCCTTCTGGATGACCTTCCAGGTGAAGCCACGGCTGTGAGGACTGAGGCAAGCCACCGCAGCTGCGAGGGCCAAGACTCTTGCATGAATTTCGTGCATTGGGCCTCTAGTATAATTATATAAGCCCAAGTTCTAACTACCCCTTTGAGTTACTCATCTCTGAGTGCTCCCATGTATAAGTATGATGCACACGTTATAAACTTCGGCTTGGATTCTTTTCTTGTTAATCTGTCTTTTGTCAGTCTATTTTTTAAAAAATATATTTTATTGATTTTTTATAAGTTCTAACTACCCCTTTGAGTTACTCATCTCTGAATGCTCCCATGTATAAGTATGATGCACATGTTATAAACTTCGGCTTGGATTTTTTTCTTGTTAATCTGTCTTTTGTCAGTCTATTTTATAGAGCTTCAGCCAACTAACCAAAGATGGGTAAAGGGGAAAAAATAATTGTTTTCCTTCCCTACATTGCTCAGCAAATACATTCCTCCCGTTCAGATGAGGAAAGTGGTACAGGAGAAATTAAGTAACATATCAAAAGTGACACTGTTCGTTTGTCTAATCTTTTTTTTTTTTAATTGATTTCAGAGAGGGAGGGAGAGGTGTTCAGATGAGGAAAGTGGTACAGGAGAAGTTAAGTAACTTATCGAAGTGACACTGCTCGTTTGTCTAATCTTTTTTTTTTAATTGATTTCAGAGAGGGAAGGAGAGGGAGAGAGAGATAGAAACATCAATGATGAGAGAGAATCTTTTATTGGCTGCCTCCTGCAAGCTCCCCACTGGGGAGTTTGTCTAATCTTAAGCCTGTGCCCTTAGCTCCCATTGCCTTCTTCATTTAAAAAATAATAATAGCCCGGCCAGCATGGTTCAGTGGTCGAGCCTTGACCTGTGAGCCAGGAGGTCATGGTTCGATTCCTGGTCAGGGCACATACCTGGGTTGAAATAAATAAAATAAATAATTAATAAATAAATAAATAATAGTAATAATAATCAGTTGCTACCTTCTTAATAATAGATAATATTTTCCTGGAATATGAATATTGATTTCCTCAGCTAGCAAAATAGTCCACTCAAAATGGTTTCTTGGAAAATATTTTGACATTATGGATGCTCATCCTTGCTGTTATCCCACTTGATTTTGTGCTTCTGTTTTTCCTTTGGCATGTCTCTCTGAGGCATATTCTGGGTCAGGAAAGTCTTTCCAGTGCCCCTCAACTGCCTCCGCCTACCCGTAAGGCTGGCCTTGTGTCCAACACACATCGACTTCTCTGCCTCCAAGGGTGTAGCCTTCCCTGGCCACAAAATGTAATTACTATTTTCCTTTCCCTTTCTTCCCACACTAGTTTCTTTCTGGTCTGTATAAGTGGCCCTTCCCACCCCTGAATATCCAAATTACAATGTATTTTAGAAAAAACTCTCTGCTCCTCTGAAAACTTCCCTTCCCCAGGGCAGACCTCTGACTGCTATATTCATGTTTTACTATAGATAGTTATCCTTGTTTGAGGTCTCACAGCTGACTCCATTGACTCAAAACAACACATCAAAGCCAAGATTCTGGCCTACAAAACGTTTCCTCAATAGCCTGATATGAAGCAAAGACAATCACACTGAGGCCTTTAACCCAGGTTGCACGAGCTCAGGGAAGTTAATTGTTTGGTGATTTCCTGTACTTGAGGAATAAATGCTTCCTTTTCCAACAACACTCACTAAAGCCTCAGTCAATGCAATGAAATTAGGGACTTGAAGAGCATCCTGTATTCAGAAAACCCGGAGTGGTAATTTAGACTATGATGTATGCAGGATCACAAAGGGCCCTCCCAGTGTGAGAATTCTTAATAATAGTTCTGAATATTTCTGGAGGGGCTGTGGCCCTTCTGTCAATGACTCCTTGATTTTTTTGCACCCTATGGAGTTCAGAGCCTCTTTCTTACAACAGAGGAAAAGGTGGGTGTGGATAGCATGCAAGCATAAGCTACCAAAGAGACCAAACTCCTAAGCAGAAAATAGAAGAGCCTTCATGAATTGAATTTTGACTAACCAGACAGTTTTTCCTTTTGTTTTAGCCTGAAAAAGATGCTTTCCTTGACCAAAATTTAGTCAGACTCCTCTAAGCCCTCTTCTCAACTAGGCCTTGACCTTGGGTGTCAGTGTCTGTCTTTGTTGGCCTGTATTGCTTAGTTTTAGCAAGAATCCTGCTAAGTCAGTTTAGAGAGAATTCCCCCACCCTTGATATCGGGCCAAATTCTTCATCTGCCACCATCTCTTGGGTGATACACCTGATTACCCTGGCCTACAATCAGCAAGAATCCTAGTAGATCAGTTTAGCAAGAATTATTCTACCCCCTTAGTAATTTTCCATTCACTGACAGACAACACCAACTCTCACAGCCCCCATCCCATCCCTTCCTTGCCTATAAATCCCTACTTTCCCTTATAGTCCTGATAAAGACTAATTGGAACTTGAAGCAAATACAATCAATAAAGGGGTCTATGGGAGGAGTTAGGGCTATGGAAGTTCTCACATTCTAGATAACTGTGTAAACCCTACATGTGAGAGTACCCTACAGGAAGAATTTTATATTTATAATAAAGCTTTATGGTTCTGACTTCCCCTTCCCTTAACTTCCTTTTCCCTTCTATAAATACCCCTTCATCTTGGCACACAGACCAGAATATGCACGTGGCTTATTATGTTTGTATGCACTGGGTTGCAACCCTTTTTTTTCCCCCAAATAAATCATTTTTGTTGACAAAGCACCTAGTCGATATTATTTTTCATTCAACAGTTCAAATTGAGCCCAGTTCTACACTGAGGTCTCTTTCCCCCTATTGCAATAGTTCCTAAATAAAATCTGTTTATACCACTTTACTTCCCAGCTCTGGTTTTTCTTTCACAATCCACTGTAGTGGTCCTATGTTGTAGTCACACTGAATTATTTCTCCACTCTGGGAACATTTTTTGCTTTTCCACACCTCCCTGCCTCTACACCTACCTAAGAATGTCCTTGTTTCACTTCTATGCCTGGTTGACTCCTAATCATTCTTTAAGACCAAGCTTACATCATTTATTAACCAAGTCCCTTCCTCTCCATTTCTAAAATCACTGCCAGAGCTCAGACCCTCAGAATTTCTTGGCTGGATGGCTGCCAACAACTTACATTCACCAGGTCTCTAGTGTTGAACCTCTTCAAATTTATCTTCTACACACCAGCCAGAGCAATTTATTTTAAACACAAATTTGATCATCTTATTACTTATTTGAATTCTTTTTTTAAAATATATTTTTATTGATTTTTTTACAGAGAGGAAGGGAGAGGGATAGAGAGTTAGAAACATCGATGAGAGAGAGACATCAATCAGCTGCCTCCTGCACACCCCGCACTGGGGATGTGCCCGCAACCAAGGTACATGCCCTTGACCGGAATCAAACCTGGGACCCTTCAGTCCGCAGGCCGACGCTCTACTCACTGAGCCAAACCAGTTAGGGCTATTTGAATTCTTAAAGTCTTTCCATCAGCTACAAGGTAGAATCCAAGCTCATTAACATAGAATATGAAGGTGATTCTTGAGCTTCCTCCATCCTAGTCTCTGCCATTTCATCTTTCACCCCTTCTTTCCTGCTATTTTCCCTCCAGTAAAACCAAATTTGCATGAGGCTCCCTCTACTACACATACTCTGCCCCTCTTTACTACCAAATTATTTGTTTTATATCTTTCCTTAACCCAGCCTCCAGGAAATCTTCCCTAAGTGCTTCTCTTCAAATATATAGGAATATTATATGTAACTAGAGGCCCAGTGCACAAATTCATGCATGGGTGGGGTCCCTTGGCCTGGTCGCCAATTGGGGCTGTCTGGCCCAGTCCTGATCAGGGCCAAGGGGAGCCAACCGGCGGAGGGGAGGGACCGCAGGAGGTTGGCCAGCTGAGGGAGGTTGGCTGTGGGAGCGCACTGACCACCAGGGGGCAGCTCCTGCATTAAGGGTCTGCCTCCTGGTGGTCAGCGCACATCATAGCTACTGGCGGGTCGTCAGGTCATAATGGTTGCTTAGGCTTTTATATATAGAGATATATACGTTTAGGATCATGTATATTCCTAAATATATATTATAGGAATGCTTACTCTATATATACCTACTAGAGCAGTTATGGCGAACCTATGACACGCGTGTCAGAGGTGACACGCAAACTCATTTTTTTGGTTGATTTTTCTTTGTTAAATGGCATTTAAATATATAAAATAAATAGCAAAAATATAAGTCTTTGTTTTACTATGGTTGCAAATATCAAAAAATTTCTATATGTGACACGGCACCAGAGTTAAGTTAGGGTTTTCCAAAATGCTGACACGCAAAATGGAATTGTAGCTAGTCCATATTAACAGGGGAATGGTGTTATATCTAGCTCATATTATTACTAAGGCCTGGTGCATGAAATTCATGCACAGGGGACCCGGGGGGAGGGGGGTCCCTCAGCCTGACCTGCACCCTCTCCAATTCGGGAGCCCTCAGGGGATGTGCTACTGATAGCTTGAGCCCACTCCCCATGGTTCTCTGCTCTCTGCCTGCTCCACACCACGGGGATGGGCAAGCAGGCCCTACTGGGTGCTGTCTGCAGGTCGCCACCGCCACTGCTCAGCAGGTCCTGCTGGTGCTGCCTGCGGGCCCCGATTGCCTGCTGGGCTCACATTGCCAGGTTGACACCGCCAGCGTCCTGCCCAGCCGCTATGGGCCCTGCCATCTTTGTCTCGGATTGATGGCTAATTTGCATATTACTCTTTTATTAGAAAGGATGTACATAATACCTTATACCAGTGGTTCTCAACCTTCCTAATGCCGTGACCCTTTAATACAGTTCCTCATGTTGTGGTGACCCCCCAACCATAAAATTATTTTCATTGCTACTTCATAACTGTAATTTTGCTACTGTTATGAATCGTAATGTAAATCTCTGATATGCTATATGTGTTTTCCGATGGTCGTGACCCACAGGTTGAGAACCGCTGCCTTATACATACATTACCATTTCTGCATTTACTGCATTGTTTTACATTTATTAACTTTTCTCTGTCTCCAATGAGATGATCACATTCTAAGGGCATGGACCAGGTCTACTCAGTTCCTAACCTACTTTTATGGTACAATGTGCTCTCAATAACATGTGTATTAAGTGAAGATATACCTAGTAAAAGGAATACTAGAAGTTTCTTTTTTAACATAACCTCAAGATTTTATTGTTTTCCTAATAAAAATATGAAGATTAGAACTGGATTACTTGGCCCTTTCTCTGCTTATCTCCTCCTAATTCAAAATGCTTGCATCTCTTAATTCTCTTAGAAAAGCAGTTGGGCTCAACACATTCAAGCCTCAGCACAATTTTATTTGTAGTTTTAGACTTTTTGCTGAAATTGGCTTAGTCTGCCTGTCAAGCTATTCTGCTTCCTGTTGTAATGCCACTTCTCCTGCACATGCAGACAATCCTTGTCCTCCTGGGACTGCATCACTGTGTGGAGTTGGTGCTTGCCACACTTCTTACAGAAAGTCTGGTGGGTTTTAGGAACTTCACCATGTTGGCGAGAACGGATCGGCACAGAAAGAAAGAGTTAGAAGTCCCCATGTTTTAAAAGTATTTTTCTCTATATAAATATTTCAATAACTAGTGGGTTTATTTGCATTATTAAGCTTCTCTTTTTTAAAAAAAACATTTTTTAAAGTATACTTTTATTGATTTCAGAGAGGAAGAGGGAAAGATAGATAGAAACATCAATGATAAGAGAGAATCATTGATTGGCTGCCTCCTGCATGCCCCCTACTGGGGATCAAAATGGGAATTGAACCGTGACCTCCTTGGCTCATAGGTTGATGCTCAACCACTGAGCCATGCCAGCCGGACAGAGCTTCTCTTTTTAACAGCCAACTCTCAAAGAGGAAAATCATCAGTCACCCACACTTCAGTGTGAATTACTTCAAACTGCTGAATACCTGGCTCAGATCAGTAGGGGTTGAGAGGATAATTGGAGTAGAGTAGTACACTTTTGTTATTCTTTTTTTTTTAATATATTTTATTGATTTTTTACAGAGAGGAAGGGAGAGGGATAGAGAGTTAGAAACATCAATGAGAGAGAAACATCGATCAGCTGCCTCCTGCACACTCCCCACTGGGGATGTGCCCACAACCAAAGTACATGCTCTTGACCGGAATCGAACCTGGGACCCTTGAGTCCGCAGGCCGACGCTCTGTCCACTGAGCCAAACCGGTCAGGGCTTCTTCCTGATTTTTAAACTGCATTTTTCACATTAGTGCAATCATTTTGACGCACAATTTGAAAACATGTTATTGCACAATATAAAACATTTCATACAGGTACAAAAGTAGAGAAAATAGAATAGCCTAATGAACCATCATATAGTCATTACTCAACAATTAACCAACTCATGGTCAGTCGTGTTTCCTCTACACCTGGACCTACCTCACCCGTCCCCTCCAACATTATTTTGAAGCAAATACTAGACATCCTATTATTTCACCAGTAAACATTTCAGAATGTATCTTTAAAAGACAAACATCCACCAAACTATCACCCCCCAAAAATATCAATTTCCTAATTGTTCATAGCAGCACAATTTACAATAGCTAAGATTTGGAATCAGCCTAAGTGCCCATCAGCAGATGAATGGATTAAAAAACTTTGGCACATCTACACAGCGGAATACTATGCAGCTGTAAAAAAGGAACAAATTCCTACCATTTGCAACAGCATGGATGGAGCTGGAGAGCATTATGCTAAGTGAAATAAGTCAGTCAGAGTAAGATAAATATCACATGCTCTCCCTCATTTGTGGATTATAATGAACAACACAAACCGATGAACAAAAACAGATGTAGAGACAGAGAAGCATCAATCAGATGCTCAAAACTCAGAGGGAAAGCAGGGGAGGGTGGGGGTGAGAGGGAAAGATCAACCAAAGGACTTGTATGCATGCATATAAGCATAAGTGATGGATGTGGACAACAGAGGGAGAGGGGGAGGGCAGGATTGGGGGGATGAGGGGACATTGAGGGGATAAGGACACATTTGTAATATCTTATTCAATAAAAGGAAAACAAAAAAAGAAAAAAAAAGAATCAGTGGTAGAGACTGTGATGTTTCTCTGGTGGAGTTCTGTCATGTCATTTGGGCATTGGTCCTCCAAGCCTGGTTCTCTCATGTTCTGGGAGAGTCTGTGAACTTCTTAACATCCTTGAATATCCCTTTCTGTTTAAAATAGCTAGAATATATTCCTGTACATTCTATCTAATCCCATTGACTAACAGATGTACTGGAAAGGAGGAAGAAGGAAGTACTTTTCACGGTGCTTTGGGGAAGACAAGCCAGAAGGATGGGGAACTTTGGATGAGGGAACTGCAATACAAAGACCATGAATCCTTGGAGGAGCAGGGGAATCACCAAACTTTGCCTACTTGGTTAATTTTGCTTCTGGTCCTGGTAGGAGCCATTATGGACCTAAAAATAATTCCTTATCTACTTTAGTGAGTGAGGTGGGTGTATGGCTGAGAAATACTGATATCTATTGGTTTTAAAAGCTGCAGAATTTAATCTTCGCCAATCTTCTCAAGCTCCCTGGTCCAGAGAACCCCTGACTCTTCTAATGCAGACCAGTCTCTCTACATATAATTGCTGTTCCTCTTTCCATGAGGAAGAAGAGGGAGGAAAGAGGAGGAGGGCGGTGCAGCAGGAGCAGGGGCAGAGTACAAAGAAAGGAAAGAAGGAGGGGGAAATAGTATGTGGAGAGGAGAAAATGCTGGGGAGAAAAGACATGCAAATGTCCACTTGAAAAAAAGAGCATCATCCTTTTTCTTTTAACTACCTCGTCTCTTGGCTTTCCTCTCCCTCTAAGACATTCATTCTACTAAGGATTTTCCCATTTGAAAAGTCTTCCAGAGCATATTTCTTCACAAATATTAAGGCTTTTCTATCAATGCTAACTAGGATATAGACTGTCTAAATAAATGTGAGAGAAAGTATAGTCATTTATCCAACAAATATTTACTGGGACCCTTTATGTGCCAGGCACTAAGCTCAGGAGCAGTGCTGAATAAGATAGATAAAGGCCCTTGGGAGTTTTCATTAGCACTGAGCTCATCCATACTCTCATGTTTCATAATCTATTAAAACAAATGTCTTCTCTTGAAATCATAGCAGTGGTAAAATGGCAGATTAAAGTGTCTATCCCAAGGTTACATGCAGGTAGGCGCTTAGTATAATTGCTTTGGAATGATAAAGTGATGATACTATTAAAACTCTGAGTATAGGCAGGGTAATTTCTTGAACTTTATAAGGCAATGGAAAAAATTAATTTTTATCAAGAATATTGAAAAGAGCTATAAATCAATCAATTTGGACCTTCTAGATCAGTGGTTCTCAACCTTCCTAATGCCGCGATCCTTTAATACAGTTCCTCATGTTGTGGTGACCCCCAACCATAAAATTATTTTCGTTGCTATTTCATAACTGTAATTTTGCTACTGTTATGAATCGTAATGTAAATATCTGATATGCAGGGTGTATTTAGGCGACCCCCTTTGGGGGTCGAACGACCCACAGGTTGAGAACCGCTGTTCTAGATAGACAAATCGATGTATTTAACCTGTGAGTATGCTATTAGCGTTATTGAAGGTACTTCTTTCCTACTCCTGATGTTTCTTCTATGTTACAGGAGCCCATTAGTGTACATACTGGTATTAGTATAGTGCTTCTGATCTTCTGCCAACTCTGCACTCATTCCATTCTGGGGGTGATGTGTTGTTGTTCATTAAGTATATCTTTATTGATCTCAGAGAGGAAGGGAAAGGGAGAGAGATATAGAAACATCAATGATGAGAGAGAACCATTAATCAGCTGCCTCCTGCATGCCCCACACTGGGGATTGAGCCTACAACCCGGCATGTGCCCAGACCGGGAATTGAACCATGACCTCCTGGTACATGGGTTGATGTTCAACCACTGAGGCACTCCGGCCGGGCTAGGGGTGACGTTTGAAAAAAGAAACTGGGCATGAACAACTCAGCTTCTACCTCTTGGGGTAAAACTGAAGAGAGGGTGTATGTGTTTATCTCCCTGCTCCTCTAGGGGCAGGCACCACCCATGCTGGGAGCAAAGCAGGGATCTGCCCAGTTCCAGCACTGTCTGGCCTGAACTGGGTAGGTGTGGCTGAACAATTCTGGACTCAGTATTATGAAGTTCACTTGCTCAGACATCAGTCCTCCAACCTAAACTTCATCAGTAATAACAGTGATTTTTTTTTTGCTCCCACTGCCTTACTCTTACATCTTGTTTTCCCATTGATTTAGAAATGAGGTGAGGAAAAGGGACTAGTAATTGGCCCTTCCAATTAAGTAAAGACTGTCCCAACAAATAAATAAAGAAAAAAGTAAAACTTAGTGGACAAAGCCCGAACTCTGACATCAGACCTGAATTTTGAATCTTGGCTGTGTGGTCTTGGTTAAGCCACCTAGCCTCAGAGAATCTCATTTCTTTTTGGTACCCTCAGAATATTATGTTTAGCATTGTTGCAAAGATGAAAGACAATGTATGTAAAGTACTAAGCACAATGCCTGGCATTTTATATTTTACTAGAGGCCCAGTGCACGAAATTTGTGCACAGGGGTGGGGGTGGGGTCCCCTCAGTGCAGCCTGTACCCACTCCAATCGGGACCCCTCAGGGGATGTCCGACTTCCGGTCTAGGCCCGATCCCTAAACCGGCAGTCAGACATACCTCTCACAATCCTGGACTGCTGGCTCCTAATCGCTTACCTGCCTGCCTGCCTGATCACTCCTAACTGCACCCCCCTGCCTGCCTGATCGCCCCTCACTGCCTCTGCGTGCTGGCCTGATCGCCCCTAACTAACCCCCCCTGCTGGCCTGGTCGTCCCTATCTGCCCCTCGCTGCCAGCCAGGTTGCCCCCAACTGCCCCTTCCCTGCCAGCTTTGTTGCTCCTAACTGCCCCCCAACTGCCAGCCTGGTCACCCCTTGCTGAACTGGTTGCTCCCAACTGGCCCCCTCTGCCAGTCTGGTCACCCATAACTGCCCCCCCCCACTGGCCTAGTTGCCCCTCACTGCCCCCCTGCCAGCCTAATTGCCCCTAACTGCCCCCCTGCTGACCTGGTAACCCCCAACTG
>NW_005369990.1:1422647-1435655 GCF_000412655.1 Myotis brandtii
TCGACCTGGTCATCCCTAACTGGCCCCCCCTCGCCAGCCTGGTTGTCCCACACAGCCTTCTGTTTAGTCGTTTGGTCGTTCCTCACTAACCGCCCTGCCGGCCTTGTCGCCCCATGCAGCCTGCTTGTTCAGTCATTTGGTTGTCCCTCATTAACCCCCCTGCCGGCCTGGTCGTAGGCAGCCATCTTGTAAGGGCGTGAGGGTTAATTTGCATATTACCTCTTTATTATATAGGATAAACAGTAACTGGGGGTGGGGAGAGGGCTGATTTGGAATATCCAACACTGAGATAGTTACAAAAGTATTTTTGCCTTCACAAAAACTTATCTTTTTAAGAAATAACACTAAAAATTTATTTATTTATTTATTTTAAAATATATTTTTATAGATTTCAGAGAGTAAGGGAGAGGGAAGAGAGATAGAAACATCAATGATGAGAGAGTATCATTGATTGGCTGCCTCCTGCACGCCCCCTACTGGGGGTCAAGCCTGCAACCTGAGCATGTGCCCTTGACTGGAATGGAACCTGGGACCCTTTAGTCCACAAGCTGACGCTCTATCCACTGAGCCAAACAAGCTAGGGCTAAAAATTTATTTTTAATTTCTAAACTAATTAACTAAAAAAACATTCCTCATAAAAAACCTTGCATGTTTTAAAATAATTTGGTAACTCAATAATTCTTTTGGAATTCAAGAGATAATGAGGATAGAGTGAAAGTGATTATTTCCAGTTTATTAATCTCCCTCAATTATCGTAGAGAAAACCTTTACTGGTAGTAATAAGGTCTTCCTTCGAGTCAGGTATGATGAGAGAAGTGCTGGGAAAGAACAAATCAGGCATCTCACTTTTGTAGACTATTTGTGTTCCCTCATTTTTGAAGCTAATGTTCCATGTATGAAATTGTCTGTGAGTCAACATAAGATACCTGCTTTTTTCCCCCTCATAGGCATCTTTCTGAACACAGTTTTCATCATCCTTGCCCATCTCTGCTGATTTCAATTCATCATTGGCAAAGCTATGGAGTGTTTTGTGGCCGGGAAACAGATTTATGAAAAGAATCCAGATATGTTTCTATTATTTTTCTGATGCATGCTTTCTAAGGTTCATTGGGTTTGGAGATTTTCATGTTTAGCTCAAATAAATGACAAACAGCGATATCAATTTGTGACCTATAACTCTACTGAAAAGTAACATAAATTGATTTGATTTAGAATCTAAATTTTAGATTATGCTATTTGTTATGGGGATGCTTTTTCATTTTCTTTGCTGTCCTGGAAGTTTACATGTAGAATATTTTCTCTGCAAACAGACTGTTTAGGTAAAAAGCAGGTAAGAATTTCCCTTTCGTCTACTAGTGCTTTCACAGCTTATATCATTCTTAAACAAATCTACCTATCAGCAACTACACAAATAAAACTAGAATTAAAGAAACAAGCTAATCTTATTGTGCTCACAAATGGAAACAGTGTGCTTTTGCAAAGCACTAATGAGCAGTTTCTAAGATTATAAGCACAGATTATAGGAACTCCACGCTTCAGCATTCTATTGTGGGGGTTCATATAAGGAGCCAGCCTATGCAGAGAGGGAGATCTTTTGGATTGGAACACGCACCCCACAATGGAAGCCACGAGAATACATCAAATGCATCAAATAAATGACTGAAAGCATATATCTGGTAAATCCAGACAACCAGGGATACTTTAATACCTGAATTCAACTTGATTTCTGACACTAGCATAATAAAATCAAGTGATTTTTTAAAGAAAATACTCTAAATGTACTCTTAACCAATAGTGCCTAAAACGAAATGCTC
This sequence comes from Myotis brandtii, assembly GCF_000412655.1. Taxonomy (NCBI): domain Eukaryota; kingdom Metazoa; phylum Chordata; class Mammalia; order Chiroptera; family Vespertilionidae; genus Myotis; species Myotis brandtii. The sequence goes on from NW_005369990.1 coordinate 1,424,462, forward strand.
TCTAGTTGACTCTAGGGCAGCCGTGGGCAAACTACGGCCCGCGGGCCGGATCCGGCCCCGTTTGAAATGAATAAAACTAAAAAAAAAAAAAGACCGTACCCTTTTATGTAATGATGTTTACTTTGAATTTATATTAGTTCACACAAACACTCCATCCATGCTTTTGTTCCGGCCCTCCGGTCCAGTTTAAGAACCCATTGTGGCCCTCAAGTCAAAAAGTTTGCCCACCCCTGCTCTAGGGCAAGCATGTCAAACTCAAAGGCTAACACGGGCCAAATAAACAAGGTTTAAGTTTATGTGGGCTGCAAAAAAACAAAAGCTTCAATTTTCATAGAAACCTAGGTTTATTTCGATAGAGACATGCTGAATACAAAAAAGCTAAAATAAATGAGTAATCGTTAACATAAAATAATAGAACATTTTAATAAAAATTAATATTTTTTCTTGAACATTAACTTACCAGACACTGAATAACTGCACAAATTAATAAGCACGAATGAATAAGCGTCACGCAGATAAACCTATTTTTCTCGTTCCCCGAAAGCGAGATATTTCCTGTTGCGCACACTAGACAAGTCAGTCCGAGACGAAGGGCACGGCCATCGGCTGCTAAAATATTCGCTGCTGGTAACAGTGGAGAGAAATGGTGCCCCTGCGCGTAAGGCGCGTAAGGGAAGTGAATGCAACAGGATCATAGTAATCAGTCGTTAGCGAACATTGTAGTTCGTTATCAATAATTTGTATAACAGGATATTGTCAAAATTAAGTTATAAAATTTTTATTAAAATGTTTCTTACCTACCGCTATATTTGCTGGGCCGCAAAAATATTCATTGTGGGCCCCATGCAGCCCGCGGGCTGCGAGTTTGACACACTTGCTCTAGGGAATCAATTTTTCAGACTGCTTTGTCTCTAGCATCTTCTCCAGTTTCCCCCAGTGGGGAACGACATATTTACTGAGCCAATTTTGCTAATAAGTATTAGAACTCTTTTAGTGAACTCAATATATCCAAAATATCATCCCCACATTAACCAATAGAAATTATTAATGAGAAATTTTTCATTCATGCTAAATCTTTGAAATCAGTGTGATTTTACACATATAGCACATCTCAATTTAGACTGGCCACATTTCAGGGGCTCACTAGCCATGTGCGGCTAGTGACTAACATATTGGACAGTGCAGGTTAAAGCTGCTCACTAGCCATGTGTCACTAGCCACACATGGCTAGTGACTAACATATTGGACAGTGCAGGTTAAAGCAATGCATCAGGAGGGTATAGCTTGCTATTGTTCCACTCAACTTGTCTTTCTGCCGGCCTCACCGTGCCGCCTCATCTGGCTAAATCAGTTTTCAGTTTTATATATTCTGCCTATGGTGATCTTCTCTCCTGCTCAGCCTTATTTACTAGAGACATGGCAGTGTTTGAATGGGTGTTCTTTATCATAAAGGTTTTGAAGGAAAGGATACACCAGTACACGTTCATTATTATTAAAACAGCCAGATGAAGAGATACAGAGGTACATAGGACTAGATCCCAAACAAATGAGCTTCTGTCCTGTGGAGCTTAGGGCCCAGGTCGGTGGCAAGTGGAAGCTTTCTGGTTTCCCAATGAGGAACCTCTCAGAACCCCCTCCTTGTTTTGGTTTTTATGGAGACTTTGATACATAGGCATGATTGATTAACTCATGGACCATGGGTGATGGCTTGGGTTCCAAGGGTTTGGGGAGCTGTGAGCCAGGAACTGTGAATAAAGAATGAAAATATCTGAGAAACATATTTTGGTCATCTGAATAACCAAATATATGTATTTCTTATAAATCACAGTTTCAATTAGACAATTTATTGGAGCCAGCAGCAGTGACAGAAGCAGAGTCGGAATCTGAGTCCGTTGTCTTGATAGTGTTGGAAAAGGTAAGAATCCCTTCTTACCCTTCTTTACTTCTTACGGCTGAACTAACAATAAAATGAACACAAAACCAGATTAACAGGAGAGAAAAAAACAATTTAAAGCATGTTCACAGGACAATCATAAATGATGCTCAGAGAAATGATGACCCAGACAATGTTTTATACTTTTTAGACAAAGAAACAATAAAAATTTGAAAAACTGACAGGACATTAGAAAGGAATCTAAGCAAGATTTGGGGATTTATTAGTGAGAAATCTGACTTGAGTAGTAAGTCAATAAAGAGGCAATAAGGTTTGTTGGTACAGGCTCTTCAGTGCTAGATCTCTTCGCTCTAGTGATAATGTTGTCTCTCTAGCCCTCCTGGAACAGGGCACCTTTTACAGGAGAGATTTATTTCCTGCCTTCACAGAGATAAGGGAGGGTCACGGTACCCTTCTGGCACCAGCTGCTTGTCAAGTAACTTTATTTCAAAGTAATCAATACACCACTATGGGGTATTTGGAGGTGACCTGTCTTGGGCCCCAGCAATAGACTATCTATCCCACCTATTGTAAAATAATTGTGTGACAATATAGAGCAGTGGTTCTCAACCTTGGCTGCACATTAGAATCACCTGGGAATCTTTTAAAAATCCTGATTTCTGGGCCTCATCCTTCGGAAATTCTGTTTCTTTGTTACTAATGTTGTGTCCCCATCCCATAACAAAAAAACAGAATTTCTGGAGGATGAGGCCCAGAAATCAGGATTTTAAAAAGATTCCCAGGTGATTCTAATGTGCAGCCAAGGTTGAGAACCACTGATATAAAGCAACACTAGTAAAGAAAGCAGTAAATTTTACTAATTTATTTATTTTACTATTTTTTAAAAATTGATTTCAGAGAGAAAGGGAGAGGGAGAGAGAGATGGAAACATCAATGATGAAAGAGAATAATTGATCGGCTGCCTCCTGCACGCCCACTACTGGGAACTGAGCCGCAACCCAGGCATGTGCCCTTGACCAGAATTGAACCTGGGACCCTTCAGTCCGCAGGCCGACACTCTATCCACTGAGTCAAACCAGCTAAGGCAAGAAAGCAAGGAATTTTAAAACAAATTGTAGATAGATTAAAATAGCAAATACCAAAGCTAAGGTACAACATAACTTTCTACTTTAGAATCACATAGTTCTGGATTTGGCAGCATTCTGAAGGGGCAATCACCTACATTTCCCCTATCTGTAAGCAAGGCTACATCTAGTAGTCCCTACACAGAGCAAGCTATGCAGTTCTCTAAGTTATTTGGAAAAAGAATAGTCTACCACTCTTTTTCAGACTTGTCCTAATACCAGATGATACTGATAACAGAAAATTCTTATGTGCCTTAACAATCATCTAGTTTTATTACTTCTATTTTAGAGCTGAGGACAAAAAGGCCCAGGAAGGTTGCTATTTGCTTAAAGTTGCATAGTAATATTGTGGCAGAGCCAGAACCAAAACCCCAGTCGTTCTGATTTCCAGTCCCCTGCCCCAACTGTAGGAAGAGGAATTGTGACTTTCAGGACTCTCACCATTTCACTTTCTATGTCTCCTCATAAGTTTTCAATGTGGTCCCTGGCACTCCAGCCAAGGCCTTAGCTTTCAGTTCATAGACTGAACTGGTTGTAGCACTGACCCCCATACACCTGAGGTTCTCACTTTTCCTGGTTGTGGCACACAGAATTTTAAGATGGCTTCCCAAGTTCCTGCCTCTGGTGTATGTGTTCTGTGTCAGCCCTCCCAGGTGTGTATATATGATGAGACAGCCACTCCCTGGATAGGTTACATGATGGAACAAATGTATGATGGTGGTCGTCTTTGATTACATAGTGATAGACCATGAATATAGCTGCATTACATGGTTATATTTAGTGAGAAAATGGAATTCTATCTGAATGTATCTCCCTCGATTTCCCTTATTTCCACCTTCCAAATGCTGCATGGTTTTCCATCCTTTTCTTCCCTCCTGAGGGAGCAGATAAAAGGGACCTGTTTCTCTCAAGGTTGTCAAAAGTGTCTCTCTCGTATTTTCAATTTTCTCTCTCCTCTTAATTCTTCCCTTCAGTCTACAAACATGTAGGGTGTCCTACCGGTCAGAACCCTTCCATGACTCCAACTCTTGAACCTTGGTGCTTCTTCTTTTCTCTGTGCCAGACCTGTTTGTTCCAGATCTTCCCTACTGGTCCTAAAGAACACTGGGCTCCACTGGGCCCACATCCAGAATCAATAATCCCAGCAGGTTTCAGCTCCTAGCCCCCTGAAATCAAATCACAGCACAACAGGGCACCACTGACATTCGTCCCAAGCTGGCCTTTGAGCCAACATTTCTTCTACTTGCTTGATTTCCTTAACCCTTGGCCACTTAGACCTTCTGGTCTGGCTACATGATAGAGTCATTCTGGGAGCTTTCAACTCTGTTTCTTCTCTAATCAGCAGGTTGTCTTCTCCCTTCTGACATCATACTAATTTAGGCCTTTTTAAATTTTTATTTTTTCACTTCGAAAGAATGATATAATGAATCCCAACAGTCCCATCACCCAGAGTCAACATTTATCAACATAAGCCTAAAGTTAGGTTATTATTTTTGTGTGTGGCCAAAACCACATAATATTAAATGTATCATCTTAACATTTTTAAGTGCAAAGTTCTATAGAGTTAAGTATATTCACATTGTTGTGCAATAGATCTCTGGAACTTTTTTTATCTTTTAATACTGAAACTTTATACCCATTAATTATGAATCATATTGGATTGCTTTTAAAGCAAATCCCAGAGCTTACATAACTTAATTTATAAATAGTTCAGTGTGTATCTTCAAGGAATAAAGATATCTCTCTCTCTCTCTCTCTCTCTCTCTCTCTCTCTCTCTCTGTGGTACAACCACAAAACCCTTATCACACATAAATCAAAAGTTCAACAGGATGACACACTCAAAATAAGGTAACTCTAAGAGGGTTTATTTAAAGGTTGTGGGTATAGGGCAGTGGTTCTCAACCTTGGCTGCACATTAGAATCATCTGGGAATCTTTTTAAAATCCTGATTTCTGGGCCTCATCATCCAGGCCCAGAAATCAGGATTTTAAAAAGATTCCCAGGTGATTCTAATGTGCAGCCAAGGTTGAGAACCACTGGTATAGGGGAACCACAATGTATAGTGTAGTAACCTAGGGTAAGTGGCTAGGTTGGTACTACCTGCAAGCCCATAGGGATAAGGCGAGGGAGTGGTTACCAGAACTTGAAAGGAGAATGAGTTTAGAGAGTTGGCTGTTCTTAGAGAAGCAATGTTCTTTGGTCAAGAGGTACAGCAAGCAAGAGGTGCCCTTGCAGGGAGGGAGGCAGGGGAATAATACCTTGACATTACTCTCCTTCCTCCCACGGTTCTCTTGCCAGTATTTCTCACTGGCCAAGTCCATCTAATAGCTAAAGGCCGTGGGAACCCTGCTGATAGAGTTCAGATAGGCCAGCCTTCTGGAGAAGAGAACAGGGTGGAGAGTGTATCTGGAGGAACAACTGGAAGATAATCAGAAAATAATAATTCTTATCATCATTTCATCCCCAGTCAGTGATCAGAATTTGCTGTCTCCCAAATGCCTTTTATTTTATAGTTGGTTTGTTTTCTTTAGACCCATACGTTGTATTTAAGTTGCTATGTGTGATGGTTAATTTTATGTGTCAATTTGACTGGGACACAGGGAGCCTAGATAGTTGGTCAAATTTCATTTTGGGTGTTTCTGTGAGGGTGTTTTTGGATGAGTTTATATTCAAATCAATCAACTGAGTAAAGCAAATCACCACCCTCCCTAAGGTGGGTAGGCCTTATCCAATCAGTGGAAGTTCTAAATAGAACAAAAAGGTTGAACTTTCCCCAAATGAGAGGGAATTCCTCCTGTCTAATGGCCTTTGAACTGGGACATCAGTTTTTCCTACTTTCAGACAACTCAAAAGGAAATATCGGCTCTTCCTGGATCTTGAGCCTGCTGGCCTTCGGACTGGAACTGCATTTCCAGCTCTCCTGGGTCTCCAGCTTGCCAACTGCAGATCATAGCACATAGCCTCATTATTTGCGTGAGCCAGTTCCTTATAGTAAATCTCTCTTTATCCTATTGGTTCTGTTTCTTTGGAGAACCCTGACTAATATAGTATGTATCAAGTCTATTTTATTCTCTTTTTAAAAATAACTTTATTGAAATATGATACAATAAGAAATACATATTGGTCTTTGTCTAAAAGCCTAGAATTCCTGAGTGATAGAAGTGACAGGAACATGTTTTGTTATTTATAATGATCTCCTTTCAACCACGTCTTTTATGCAAATGAGGTGATTCTTGGTGGGCCCCAAGATAGCTTCAGGATGGGGGTTGGTTGTCAGAGGAACCACTTATGATGAGAGGGTTGGGACTTTCAGCCCCACCCACAGACCTTTGAAGAGAGGAGTGGCTGGAGATTGAGTTTAATCACCAATGGCCAATGATTAATCAACATGCCTACCTAATGGAATCTCCATAAACTCCTAGATGATGGGGTTTGGAGAGCGTCTGAGTTGATGGACACATTCATGTGATTGATTAATCATTGCTTCTGGGGAAATGTAAATTAAGGCAAGATTGCAAAATATTTTAGTCCATGGCATTTATTTGCTTAAAAATATTCACTGAGTGATTATAATAGACTAGAGGCCTGGTGCACGAAATTTGTGCACGTGGGGGAGTCCCTCAGTGCAGCCCGCACCCTCTCCAATCCAGGACCCCTCAGGGGATGTCTGACTGCCTCTTGAAATCCGGGACCGCTGGCTCCTAACCACTCGCCTGCCTGCCTGATTGCCCCTAACTGCTCCCCTACTGGTCTGATCGTCTGTAACTGCTCCCCTGTTGGCCTGATTGCCCCTAACTGCCTCTGCCTTGCCCCGCACCCGGGACCTAGGCTTCCCTTCCCCTGGCTGGCCGCAGGCACCCAGGACCTGGGCCGGCTTCATCCGGGCCAGCCGCAGCTGCAGGGGACTGTGGGCAGGCGGCTTCACCTGGGCTGCAGCCGCAGGTGCCCGGGACCATGGGGCAGGCAGCTTGTCCCTCTCCTGGGCCACAGCTACAGGCACTGGCGCCTGGGATCACAGGGCATGCAGTTTGTCCCTCTCCTAGGCCGCAGCCTGGTTGGTCCCCATTCCTCTCTGGCGAGCCCATTTGCGCAGCTGCAGACTGTGGGCAGGCGGCTTCGCTGGGCCACAGCTGCAGGCGCTGGTGCCTGGGACCGTGGGGCAGGTGGCTTGTCCCTCTACTGGGCTGCAGCCTGGCTGGTCCCCATTTCTGTCTCGTGAGCTCATTTGTGCCTGGCTAGTCCCCATTCCTCTCTCACCAGTGTTGAGTGTCTGAGCCCTTATGGCATTATGGCGTGAGGGTGTGATGACCATTTGCATATTAGCTTGTTATTATATGGGATCAGGCAGTGTAGTAGATGCTGGAAATACAATGGTGAACAAGAGATCAAATCTAATGGGAAATACAGATTAATAGGCAATTAGTGAATAGTGTAGTAAGCAACATAAGAGTAAACATAGGTGCTATTAGTGGTGCCGTGTGGGTAGGTTTAGAATCCCTGAATTGTCTCTTGTAAAAATCATATTGCTAGACATTAAGAGAGAGTGAGTGACAGAGGACGAGATAGACAAAAGCTTCCCTAGCTTAGACTTTGTGCCCAACTCCTAGACTTCAGTTTGGGATTGAGGTAAGCCCAAGTGGCACGCCCCAGTCATCCCTTCCTCTGGGCCACACTCATTGGCCTTCCTTAGAGCCTTCTAGTGGAGGGAGCCTCATGTCAATTTTATTGCATGAATCCAGTGATGCTTAATAAAAGCTCAAGCTTAAACAAAGGAACCACTCTCTATCTCCTTCCCTCTCCCAAATCCCCCCAAAGAGAACACATTCTGCCTGAAAAATCAGAACTTTATCGCTCCTAACACAAACACTCTGTGGCCTTAGAACCTTGACCTTGTCACAACCATAATCTTCCTTAAAGGGGGAAACGAACTCAGTAAAGGTTAGAATGTGAAACTAATATGCATTCCTCTCTCTTTTTTTCTTCTTGCCACATTTCTAAGTCTTCTGCTTAAAGGACTTTAGAACAATGTGTATATCTAGTGGGAAAACTGTCCTGAGGCTATCTAACTTAAAAGTCACTGTTTTGCGGCTGCTCTGCCAAATAGGTCCTGGCTCTTGGTAAGTAGTTTCTCTGCCAGTATCTTCCCATCAGTGGGAGACTTGGGTTCTAAATTCATCAATGTCTGAGCCACTGGTGCCCCAGAGTTCCAAACAGTCTTTCCACAAAGTTTTAGTAGGGTTAAACACAGTTAAACTCCATCTAGTTTTCACCACCTTATGTCAAATGAACATCCTGGTGATATTCTAGTCCAGGGGTGGGCAAACTTTTTGGCTCGAGGGCCACAATGGGTTCTTAAACTGGACCGGAGGGCCGGAACAAAAGCATGGATGGAGTGTTTGTGTGAACTAATATAAATTCAAAGTAAACATCATTACATAAAAGGGTACGGTCTTTTTTTTTTTTTAGTTTTATTAATTTCAAACGGGCCGGATCCGGCCAGCGGGCCGTAGTTTGCCCACGGCTGTTCTAGTCTTTAACTGATGCTGACAACTGATGCTATCTAGAACTGACATGGAGCATCCTGAATTTTTTCCGTGTTAGTACTTAACATACATTTTACTTGTTTATCTCTTCGACCAAACTCTGAACTCTTTGAGGACACAAATAGTGTCTTATTTACCGTTATATCTCCAGGTTGACTAAATTGGTTGACTAAAAAAAGGTCTCTATCAGGTAAGACTCTTCCAGTTGCTAATGACAGAAAACCAAATGAACTCAAATTAGCTTAAGCAAAATCACAAATCAAACCAAACCAACTAACAGACAAAACCTCAGCACATTACTTTGTGTAACTGCAAAGTCCAAGGATCAGGTAATGTTATAGGAGCTCATCTCTTCCTTCTTGTTCCCATTTTTTGCTCTCCTCTCTGCTGTGTTTGACTTCACTCTCAGGCAAATGAGCTGGAGGTACCTGGTACAGCACATAGAATTTTTAGTTCTGATTGGGCCCAATAGTCTTGCCTTGATTCACATGCCTATCTCCAAACTGGTTACATAAGTCAGAGGAATGTGCTGCTCTGCTTTCCAGGGTTTAGGCCACACATACTCATCCTTGAAACTGGGATGACAGGGGAGCTGGGGTGGGGAGGTCAGCTCCATAGAAGTGTGGTGAATTGAGGCCAGCGTGTGTGTGTGTGTGTGTGTGTGTGTGTGTGTACGCACACACATGTGTACATATGTGCATGTGTGCACAGGTTAATGTGGGAAGCATGAATGCTGGTCAGCCAAAGCAATTCCACTCTCACTTCCACTGTTGAACTCCATACATTTCCCTGAGATTGGACCCCTGTGGAACATGGATATCTGCCCAGACTGGTCTTGTCTGTGACTGCCAGCCCTTCCCCAGAGGTGGGGGCCACCATTCTCGCTTGGAGTATTCCCCAAACTCTGTGTATCTGCTTACAGCTTGGTCCCGCAAATCCTCTTTCTGCTCTAAATGTTCCCAGCAGGCTGCACAGTGCATGCAATGTCCTTCCAGACACTTTGGCAACTAGTGAGTCATGTATACAAAGAACTATTCAAAACAGAATTTGGTCAGTTCTCTATGAGAGTGGTGAAAAGATGTTTGGGGAGCAGAGATAAAGGCATACAACATCTGGCTGGGGCTTGAGAGCAGACAACCAATTCAGGGACTATCAAGCACCCAGGACAAGCCCCAGTGTAACGATGAATAATGAGAATAATAGTGATAATAACAACAGTTGCTAATACATATAGTACTTACCGTATGTCCTTTTCTAAGAACTTTATACGAATTAACTCAATGAATCCTTACTCTACTCTTTCAAGTAGGTACAATTATTTCCCCCATTTTAGAGTTGAAGTTAAGTAGTTTACCCAAGGTCACATAGGAAGGAAGCGGCAGAATAAGACTCGGTTTCTACACAGAGGATCTGAAAGGCCATGATACAGTGTGAGCCTGGACTTACAGTTTTATAAGCAGCTGTTTCATCTTTCCCAATGGACTCAAACTTCCCGAGAGTAGGACTGAGTCTAATCCAGCTTTGTATTCTCTAGAACCCTGGGTGGGTTCTACACTTAGGTAGAACCTACATATATCTCCTCTTTGAGTAAACTATCTTTGCTGGAATGAGCACTGTTATACAAACCACGTAAATGAAATCTGCCGCACTGTTAGAGCACTGGACAGGAAGTTCTGGATCTGACTAATTGAGGTTTTCGCCTCTGACTCAGTGTGTGAGTCCAGGCAAATAACTTAATGGCTGAATACTACAAACTTGCCAACTGTAAAACAGGAAAATAAGTATCCCACGTACTTCACAAGGACACAGCGAGGATAACATAATAATAAACAAACACAGAGGGTAAATTCTTGCAATCCTTAAGAGGAAAGGTACAAGAAACCAAGATATTGTTCTTTTTTTCACTGTAACTTCACTAATCAGCAAATGTGCACTAGGAGGCAAACAATCTAGACACATGGGATTACAACAGAATAATAAAGCATGCTTTCTGCTCCTCCCCGTTTAACAATCGATTTAATGGGCAAGATCAGTTAGAGTGATAAACAGAAATTACTTCATAGAATAGGAAATTGGTAAGGTACATAGAGCTCCCTTCGTCCAACATATATAATGGAAAATGAGATCCAAAAGGGGGAAGTAACAGACTCAGGAAGGGTGCTCTCAACGCAGAAACACTGGTCCTCAAAGCCAAGGCCTGGGCTCGGGGCTTGAACGCCAGCGGCAGAGATCACCATCTGTGTGACCTGGGGCCGGTAGCTTAGCTTCTCTGAACCAATTCCCTTCTCGCTAAAATTGTGATAACACCTTACTTCAGAGAGCTATTGTGAATTTTAAATAATATCCTGCGTGTAAAACTGTAATCCAGGGCCCGGCGGTCAACTATTATTACCGTTACTTCTGTAGGAGAAAGGTCTTTTCTGTCTCTTTTTCTGTAAGACAAACCATTCTTTGTCCAGCCAGACCCCGTTCACACGGTGGAAAAAGAAAAGAAAAAGTGCTTTTAATAGGTCGGAGATGGGCGCTGCTGGCACTCGATCCGAGCCACCCTGGGCGGCAGAGCGCAGCACCGCTCGGCAAAGCCCATCTTCCATTTCCTTCCCTTCCTTTTTGGGAAGGGCACCCCGCTCCT
>NW_005369990.1:1436584-1450141 GCF_000412655.1 Myotis brandtii
CTCCTTCGCGCCTCCTTCCCTTCCCGAGGGAGGGATCTGGCAGGGAGGGACCCTCTTTGCACCCCGAGGCCCGCTTCAGAGTGGGCTCCTGCACCCGGGGTTGATGGCCGCAATGGAAAGTTGGGAAGCTGCGGTCTGCACCCTCGGCGTGCAGCTGCGGAATGTTGGGCGAATCGTGGCTGCAGCCTGATGTTGGGACCATGTGCAGCTCGGGGCGTCCCCGTGTTCCCAGCGCCAGGGGCAGGTGGGTGATCGGCAGTGTCCTTCACTCACCGGTCCTCTCACCGAGGTTCCCCGGCCTTCCACCTGTTTGGGTGGGTTGATTGTCACCTTTCTTCCCCCCCCCCCCCCAAAACTACAAATTGAATTACTGTGGAGGGTGCTAGCATTGGTAGAATGTCTTTGTGGAATGTACTGGTGTATAAGATGCTAGACATTTTTGGTTTCTCTGGATCATGGTGTTCCAATAAAAGAAACACTCACATGTATTTTTTGACAGTTGTATTTCTGTGGGTCTGGATCTTTTTCGTTTGCTGAGGTTTCTGAAAGATTTTTGGACCTCCCAACACAGGTCCTTTCTTAACTCTTGAACGTCCACAGTGCTACTCTATTTTGGCACGTTGTATATTTAAACCTAACATTTCTTTGATTTAAGCTTTGTGCTTAATTTTTTTTTCTTTGAAGTTTTAAACATGTATTTCATTTTCTCCTTAAGAGGCAAAATAGTAAATGCTAAAGGGCACGGGCTCTGTTGTTAAACTATGACATGAGATACCTACTGTTATTTTCTAACTTGCCATCTTGGCCAAATTGTTTAAGCTGTCTTAAGTTTTAGTTTCCTCCTCTGGAAAATGGGTATAAATAACAGTACCCAGATCGTAGACTTGTTGTGAAAATTAAATGGCAAAATGTGTGTAAAGTGTTTAGCATAGTGCATGGCCTATACGAGCTATCACTGAACACTTACAATAATTAGCATATCCTAGAGAGTTGTGATTGATTTAATACTCAATTAGTACTTTTTTTTTGTAAAACAACTGGGTCTTGTTTCTGAAGGCAGTGCCATTTTTAAAAAGATGTATTACTTGACACCATGCTTAGTATTAATTTCTCTTTAATGGAATCAAAAGTTCATCCCTGAGAACATTGCACTGATCAGGAATTGTGCACATTAGGAATTTAGATATGAAACATACAATGTTTGCTCTCCATCTATGGAGTTTGTCTTCAGGTGGGACAGGACAACACACACATACGCACATACACACACAAGATCGGTTTTGCAAAACAACACTAAATTCAAATTAATATAACCTTATAAAGTAAAGTTAGGCCCTTGCTGGTTTGGCTCAGTGGATAGAACGTCAGCCTGGGGACTGAAGGGTCCTGGGTTCCATTCTGGTCAAGGGCACATGCCCAGGGTTCGGGCTCGTTCCCCAGTAGGGGGAGTGCAGGAGGCAGCCGATCAGTGATTCTCTCTCATCATTGATGTTTCTCTCTCTCCCTCTCCCTTCCTCTCTGAAATCAATAAAAAAAAATTAGGAGAAAGAATAGGTTTGAGGGTAGAAATGAGGTGGAATGGATATCATGATTCAGTTTTGGACATGCTGATTTGAGGTGCTCATGGAGCATTCAAAGGGAAAAGTCTACTAGGTTGTTGGTACAGGTTTTAGGTGCAGAAGAGAGAGATTGGGATGAAGATCTAGATTTGGGAGTCATCAGTAAGTTGATTGTAATTGAAGCAGAGGACATGAAAGCCCAGGAGGAATGTGCAGTCTTAATTTGGAGGGAAGGCCAGGGACAGAACTGCTATAGATGAAGTATTATCTGCTTATCGTGAGTGAAAGGCACTTTCTTCCTTGTTGCCAAATATGACTGAATAATACTTCTGAATAAATTCTTGTTCTGCTTCTTAGTTTCCTACTAAAGGAAGTATAATAACACAAACTCTGGAGGCAAACTGCCTTAGTCTGCCATACTAGCACTGCCCCTCATTGAGTAAACTTGGGCATGTTACTTTATTCACCTCGTTATGCCTTGTTATCCCTATCTATAAAATGGGATAATAGTAGGACTTACCTTATAGGGTTGTTGCAAAGATTAAATAAATCAATACATGTAAAGTGCTTAAAACAGTGCTTTTTACTAGTGCCCAGTAAGTAGCAACAATTTTTTGTTATTACAGTATTTATAATATGGCTAGGACCTTTTCTTGGTAGTGATCATCCCTTTTATGGTGTCTATACATGAAATCTGTTGCTCTGAAAAACCTGTTGCTATTTGAAACCTTATCTTTCTTTTTTAAAAAGCTTTATAATTATTAGAAACCTTTACTTAAAAAAGAATTATGTTCATTATTATGCCTTGTTATCCCCATCTATAAAATGGGATAATAGTAGGACTTACCTTTTAGGGTTGTTGTAAAGATTAAATAAATCAATACATGTAAAGTGCTTAGAACAGTGCTTTTTACTAGTGCCTAGTAAGTAGCAACAATTTTTTGTTATTACAGTATTTATAATATGGCTAGGACCTTTTCTTGGTAGTGATAATCCCTTTTATGGTGTCCATACATGAAATCTGTTGCTCTGAAAAACCTGTTGCTATTTGAAACCTTATCTTTCTTTTTTAAAAAGCTTTATAATTATTAGAAACCTTTACTTAAAAAAGAATTATGTTCATTTCTGGCTCAGTTATTTCCTAATCCTTTTGCTGTTATTTTAGTGCTGTTATTTCTTGAAGCTGTGATTTGGTGACTTCTTCCACCTCTTTATTCTGTATCATTGATTGTTCTGCTTACCTCAGCTCATCATAGAAAAGCAGCATGTTCATTTTGTCAGTATCTTGTCGCCCTACTTTTTAAGGACAAGGCACATGCATTGTTAAGGTTTATACTCACCTCCAGCATATAATAGGTACATTTTTTGGAATGTTGACTGTAAATTAATGATCTAGGATTTTGTTTGGATTATTTCATCCTGTTACTTGATATTCAGCAGTAATGATGAGCATTTGTATATTCTTAAAATACTTTTTACTATATTTTCATCTTCATTACCCAGAGAGGCAGAGAACATAGTAAAAAAAAAATCCAGGGCACATTATACAGGTTGAAATTTTGCTTATATCACAATAGCTATGTGATTCTGGACAGTTGATTTAACCTCGCTGTCTTTGTTTATTCATCAGTGAAGTGGGGATAAATCACCTCCATAGGATTAATGTAAGGATTAAGTGAGTTAATGCATGTAAAAAATTTAGAACTGTGCCTGAAACATAAGAACCATAAAAAAAAAAAGTTAGCTGCTGCTATTCTTATTTCTGTATTACTTTTTGTTATTATTTTGTCCATAATCTAGATAAGGAATTGAGGCCTACTGGGCATGGGATTATTTGCTTAAATTGGAACTCAAATCCTAGTCCTCTGATTTCTGGTCTTAAGGTCTTATGCTTAAAATAATTTTTTTTTTAAATTTATTGATTTGAGAGAGAGAGAGAGAAACATCGACTCATTATTTTACCCATTTATACATTCATTGGTTGCGTCCCGTATGTGCCCTTAACCTGGGATTGAATCTGCAACCTTAGCATATTGGAAGGCAGCTCTAACCAACTGAGCTACTGGTCAGGGCAGGTCTTACACTTTTTATTCAACTGTATTTTCTTTCTGCAAAATATTTTCTGGAGTAGTTCCAGATTTTCTAAGAGTGCCACTGTTAGCATCTCAAAAGTTACCCTTGCCTTTTTAGTCTTGCCTTTGTTAATTTAGTATCATTTTGCTGCTAAAGAAGCAGAATATAATGAAAGGCTTTATCAGATCTTTATTTCTGATGAAAATTTTACATGAGTAGGGTTTCCTAGATATAGGCTTATTTATAACCTCAATTGTTTTTAGTCCTGAACCTGTTCATAACTCTGGTTGGGTAGGCCCAATTTTTCAATCTGCTGAATCTGCTATGTTCAATTCATTATCTCACTGCTGATCAAAGTAAATCCGTTCTGATTACTATCAACTACTTTAATGCTCCCTGTTTTGTCACTTTGGACATATACTTCATTGAGCTTTTGTTATACTCATTTCACTAACTCTTAATGCTGAGTATTTTATAATCTATTTCTTACTCATGAACTGTAGAGTAGTGTTAGGGGGAGACTAGACCAGTTCACACAGACAATAGAGTGGTGAAGGCCTGGGAGGGGTGGGTGCGGGGTGGAGGGGGTCAATGGTTAAAAAAAACAAAACAAACACACAACCAAACAAAGGGGACATCTGTAATACTTTCAACAATAAAGAAAAAAAAAGCACCCCAAAGTTGATCTCTTATTAATAGTTTCTCATTTGAAGTTTACTGCAAATCATTTCTATCATTTATCATCTTTGTTTCCCTACATCATCTTTTACTGAAAAGTTTGACATGAGTTCTGACACGAGTTCTTCATTTTAACCTCAGCATACTACTGTGCCAATATGTCATTTAACCATCTTTCTCTTGAGCCTGAAAAGTGTCTTATCTCTAAAGCTTACCTGTTTTATTGTACTTTGAGTCCCATACCTTGCCACTTCCCTCAGAACCTTGATCTCACAATTTTTCCTTTCCTTTCTAGCATCTTCAATCTATTCCTTTTAATGGATGCTTCCCTAAACCATAAGACTTACTATGCCTTTCTCATCATAAAACAAAGAACCATTGAGTCTTTTGGCCTTTTTAGCTGCCAAGCAATCATTCCTTTTTCTTTTCTAGTCATATTTCTCACTTGTTTGTGGTATAGTCGAGACTATTTCCTGCTTGTTCTCATCAATCCTTAGTCCATACGGCTGTACTCACCATGGTACCTTATATGTACTTGAATTACAGAACTCTTGAGGATTAGGAACCTTTGACTTTTTTTTTCTTCATCACTGATTTCAGAAACTACTGCATGTTTTTAAATTTTTTCTCAAGCTTCCACCCTCCCCTCTTTCTCCTACTTTATAGTGGTTTTCAGAGCTCTCTGATGGCTGGTTGGGTCTTTTTATCTCCAGTGCTTAGCACAGAGTCTGTGTAAACTGGACACATAAGTATTTGAATGAATGCCGCCCTGACACCTTGGAGCATCTTTCATTACCTCACTCCTAGATGACCACAAACCAGTGTAATTGATCCCTGGCTCTCCCTCTCCTAATTCAAATTTGTTGGAAATGAATTCTCCCTAAAACACACGGAATTCTTTTTTTAAAGAATATATAATGGTGCCCTGGCCAGTGTAGTTCAGTTGGTTGGAACCTTATCCAATATACCAAAAGGTCATGGGTTCGATTTCCAGTCAGGACATATACCTGGGTTGTGGGTTCAATCCCTAGTCGAGGCACGTGTAGGAGGCAACCAATCTATGTTTCTCCCTCTCTCTCTTGTGTGTCCTTATTTGTGGGTTGTTTTCTGGACTTTCTATTTTGTTCAGTAGGTCTGGTTATACATTTTTTCACCAATTATAAATGCTCTTAATTCTAATAAGTCTTAGAATTTGGTAGAGTAACTCCTCCCACCTTTTTAAAGTATCTTGGCTGCTGCTCTGAGCTCTTTGAATTTCCATGTATATTTTAGAAAACCTCCACATCCTATTAGAATTTGATTGGGATTTCATTGAATTTATATATCAGTTTGGGAACAGTGACATCCTTATATTATTGAGTTTCCAATTTATGATTATGGTGTACTCTCCATTTATTTATTTATTTTTAAAAATATTTTTATTGATTTCAGAGAGGAAGGGAAAGGGAGAGAGAGATAGAAACATCAATGATGAGAGAGAATCACTGATCAGCTGCCTCCTGGATGCCCCAAACTGGGGATCAGTTTATTTAGTTCTTTATATTGCACAATGACATTTTATAATTTTCTCTGCAAGGTTCTTAAATATCTTTTATTTGATTTACTAGAGGCCCCGGTGCACGACATTCATGCACCCGGGGCGGGGAGGTCCCTCAGCCCGGCCTGTGCCCTCTCACAGTCCGGGAACCCTCGGGGGAGCGGTCAGACACCCTTAGTGCTGCCGTGGAGGCGGGAGAGGCTCCTGCCACTGCCTCTGCGCTTGCTAGCTGTGAGCCCGGCTTCTGGCTGAGCAGTACTCCCCCGTGGGAGCTCACTGACCACCAGGGGACAGCTCCTGCATTGAGCATCTGCCCCCTGGTGGTCAGTGCGCATCATAGTGACCGGTCGTTCCGCTTTCGGTCGAGTTGCATATTAGCCTTTTATTATATAGGAATCCTAGGTATATAAGGATTTTGTATCCAGCTATATAACTTGCTAAACTCTTGTTATTTCTAAAAATGTATCTGTGGATTCATATGTAATATGGACAATCATATCTAGAAATCATGAATTTTTGTTCCTTTCCAAACTTTATAACTCATTTATTTTTTGTCTTTATTACTGTGCAAATTATTATAATTTCTATTCAACATTGTATTAATATTGAGAATCCTCATTTTGTTTATGATCTCAAAGTACAGCCTGATGGTTGCTGTACTTTTATTGGTCTGGGTTCCCTAGAAATGGAGATTGAGACAAGGTTTAAGAGTTGAGACTTTATCTGGGAGGCATAATTCCAGGGCATCAAAAGAGAAAATGAAAATGAGGCAGAAAAGGAAGAGAAACAATATAAGGTGATAACTTATCTCATTGGCCACTGCTCCCCAAAGAGCTGGGGAGAGATTGTTGACAGGTGAGCTTGCTTGGCCATACAGGATATCTTTTTATGGAGGAACAATTCCTCAGATCAGTAGATGGGAGTCTGGAAGAAGAAATATATCGCCCCGCTTCTCTCCTGCATCATGTTTTCCATTGGTCAATTCTATCTCCTCAGAGAGATATCTCCCCTTCTCTTCTGGGTTGCATCATTTGGACCTCTTTGGCAACCATTCTAGATGTCTCACTACTTTAAAAAAAAAATTTTTTTTTATTGATTTCAAAGAGGAAGGGAGAGGGAGATAGAACATCAATGATGAGAGAGTATCATTGATTGGCTGCCTCCTGCACACCCCACTCTGGGGATCGAGCCCACAACCCAGGCATGTGCCCCGACGGGGAATTGAACCGTGACCTCCTGGTTCATAGATCCCCACTCAACCACTGCTGCCACACCAGCTAGGTTGTCTTACTACTTTTTCAGTGGCCTTTTATAGAGGAGACTTTTTGGTTGTGACAGAAACTCAGATCAGATTAATTTGCACACAAAAGAGTGTTGACTTAATAACTGAGTACATCTGGTCCAGAAATACATATGATGTCGGCAGACCTCCTATCCTCATGTCTTACATAGATTTTCCACTGAGTTACAATGAGAGTTCGCAGCCGCATGCTCAAATCCTGCCAGTTTAGTTCTGGCACAAAAGATCCAGCAACAATTATTGGTTTGGCTTGGGTCACATGTTCTTCTTTGAACCAATTACTATGTATAGGGATATAAGGGTTTTTGGCAGGTACTGGGTCACATGTCCTTCTCTATGGCTTAAAGGAGGATATGATGGTGTCAGCCCCACCCAATCTCAAGGAATGAGTTCCTTACCAAAAAGAAGGGGTCTCTGACCAAAAGAAGTAGGGCAAGAGTGTGGTCACACCAAAACAACTCATGGTGTTTTAAAATTAGTCATTTTAAGTTGCACAACATCACTATAATTATTTAAATATATAGCTGTACAGTCAGCTTTGCTACCTATTAAAATTTAAATGTAACTTGTGAAATATCCTATATAAAAAGCCTAATATGCTAAGTGTCCGGTCTTCCAGTCAGCTGTTCAACCAATCAAAGCATAATATGCTAATGCTATGCTAAGGCCGCTCAACCGCTCGCTATGACTTGCATTGACCACCAAGGGGCAGATGCTCAACACAGGAGCTGCCCCCTGGTGGTCAGTGCCCTCCCACAGGGGGAGCAATGCTCAGCCAGAAGCCGGCTCACAGCTGGCGAGTGCAGCGGTGGTGGTAGGAGCTTCCCCCGCCTCCTTGGCAGCGCTAAGAATGTCCGACTGACGGCTTAGGCCTGCTCCCCAAGCTGTCAGTGGGCATTCCCCGAGGGTTTCTGGACTGTGAGAAGGTGCAGGCCAGGCTGAGGGACCCCCCCTCCCCCAGTGCACGAATTTTATGCACCAGGCCTCTAGTAAAAATATAAAGGAAACCAGTGTGACCTGATGCCAGCTGTACATCTGGTACTTTAACTTTTAGTTCTTAACTTTATGCTATCTAGAGCCCTCCCAAGGAGTTGTGCTTGTGTTTTTGCTTTCCTATGCTTCTTTCTGCATCTACATTTCTGTGTCATCATGAGGTGTTTCTTATTTGTCCTGTGACACCAGAAAATTGAACTTCTTAACTCATATCAGTCATTTAATGCTGTTCATAAACTTTGATAGAGATGCAGGGTTTGTGGTAAGGTGTCTCATGATGCAAAACTTTCTTAGAGACTCCACTTCAGCTCCTCTTTTTCGTATTGTTATCATTCTTACTCTGACTAATAAACAGCTTCTTCCCCTTATCTTCACAGAGTAGTTCCAACCATACTCAGGCTCTTTTTAAAAAAAATAACTTCATTGAAGTAAAATTTATATAAAAATTAATCTTATAAAATTATTATAAGATTAATTCAAGTGTATATTCAGTGATTTTTACTAAATTTATAGAGTTGTGAAACCATCAACCACAATCCAGTTTTAGTGCATTTTTATCATCCCCCAAAATCCCTGTGACAGTTTATAGTCACTCTCTATTCCTACCCCAAGCAGCTCTGGGCAACCACTTAATATATTCTCTGTCTCTTCTCTCTAGATTTGCCTTTTCTGAACGTTTCAAATAAATAGAGTCATACAGTATGTGGTCTTTTGTGTCTGGCTTCTTTTAAAAAAATTTTTTTTTAAAGTTTCAATTACATTCAGTGCTATTTTGTACTAGTTTCCTGTGTGGAACAAAGTGATAAGATAATCAAGTACTTTACAAAGTGTTCCCTCTGATATTTCCAGTACCCACCTGGTACTATACCTAGTTATTAACATATTATTGACTACTAGAGGCCTGATGCACAAAATTTGTGCAAGGGGCTTGGCCCTCCCAGCCTCGGCTTCGTCCAGAAGGTCATCTGGCTGTCCGGTCTAATTAGCATATAACGCTTTTATTATTATAGATATTTCATATGCTGTGCTTTACATCCCTCTGGCTTCTTATTTTTTATTTATTGATTTTTGTTGTTGTTGTTTATCCTCACCTGAGGATATTTTTTCATTGATTTTTAGGGAGAGTGGAAGAGAGAGGGAAAAACAGAGAGAGAAACATTAATGTGAGAGAAACACATCAATTGGTTGCCTCTTGCACAATCCCTGACCCAGTCCCAGGCCGGGAGCTTGCAACCAAGGTACGTGCAACCAAGGTACGTGCCCTTGACCTGAATCGAATCCAGAACCCTTTGGTCTGCAGGCCGATGCTCTACCCGCTGAACCAAACCAGCTTGGGCCCTCTGGCTTCTTTTACTTAGCATAATGTTTTTGTGATTCACCCATGTTGTAGCATGTATCAGTACTTCACTCCTTTTTATAACTGAACTAGAGGCCCGGTGCACGAATTCGTGCATGGGTGGGGTCCCTCGGCCTGGCCAGCTGTGGGGGAGGGACCACAGGAGGTTGGCCGGCCCCGGGAGGTTGGCTGTGGGAGCGCACTGACCACCAGGGGGCAGCTCCTGTGTTGAGTGTCTGCTCCCTGGTGGTCAGTGCGCATCATAGCTACTGGCCAGTCATCCGGTCCTCCGGTTGTAAACGTCGCTTAGGCTTTTATATATAGAAGATAATATTTCATTGTATGTAGCACATTTACTTTATCCATTCACCAGCTGATGGACATTTAGGTTGTTTCTAACTTTGGCTATTGTGAACAGTGCTGCTATGAACAGTCATGTACAGCTTTTGTTTGAACACCTATTTTCAGTTCTTGTGGGTATATTCCTAGGAGTGGAATTGCTGGATCATCTGGTAATATTGTTTAATTTTTTAGGAACTTCCAAACTGTTCCACAGCGACTATACCATTTTACATTCCTACCAGCAATGTATGAGGGTTCTAATTTCTCCACATCCCTGGTAACACTTGTTATTGTCTTGTTTTTGATTATAGACATTCAAATGAGTATGAGGTTGGCATTTTATTGTGATTTTTATTTGCATTTCTCTAATGATTAGTGATGTTTTTCTTGTGCTTATTGACTATTCACAGACTTCTTTGGTAAGATAGCTATTAAAATCATTTATTCATTTTAAATTGGATTATTTATCTTGTTTTGTGTTGTAAGAGTTCTTTATATATTCTGGATACAAGTCCTTTATTATATATATGAGTTACAAATATTTTTTTTTTCCCTGTCTGGTTTTTGTTTCATTTTCTTAATGGTGAATTTTTAAGCACATTTTTAATTTTGATGAAGTCCTGTTAATTAATTTTTCTTTTAAGGATCATTATTTTGGTGGTATATCTAAGACTGCTTAATTCATGGTTGAAAGGCGTTCTTTCTCTGTTTTCTTCTACAAGTCCTATAGTTTTAGCTCTTACATTTAGGCTTATGATCCATTTTGCATTAATTTTTGTGTATGGTGTGCGATGAGAGTCTAACTTCATTTTTTTTGCATGGAAATGTTCAGTTGTTGCAACACTCTATTGAAAAGACTATATTTATTTCATTTAATTGCCTCGGCACATTTGTCAAAAATCTGTTGACCATAATGCAAGAGTTTATTTCTTGACATTCAATTCTGTTTAATTGATCTGTATGTCTATCCTTAGACCAGTACCACATTGTTTTGATTAATTACTGTTAACTCTATAGTAGATTTTGAAATCCGGAAGTGTAAGTTGTCCAACTTTTAACTTTATTTTTTTTCTGAATTGTTTTGTCTATTCTGGATTTTTTTTGCATTTCCATAAACATTTGAGGATCAATATCAAATATAAATTTTGTTAATTTCTGCCGAAATCCTTTTGGGATTTTGATAGTGATTATGTTGAATCGGTAGATTAGTTTGGGGAGAATTGCCATGTGAACAGGATATTTTTTTCTTTATTTTTATTGTTGACACTATTACAGATGTCACCATTTTCTCCTCCTTTAACCTCCCTCCACCTTGTCCCCACCCCCCTTCCCTCTGGCCATTTGAACAATATTGAGTCTTCAAATCTATGAACACAGACTGTCTCTTCGTTTAATAAATCTTATTTGATTTCTCTCAGCAAAGGTTAAGTTTTCATTGTGTAAGTCTTGTACTTCTTTTGTTAAATCTATTTCTAAGTATTTTATTGTTTTTGAGGTTATCATGAATGGAATTACAAAATTATTTTTGGTTTATTCATTGCTAGTGTATAGAAATACAATTGATTTTTGAATATTGAACTTGTATCCTCTGACTTTGCTGAATTCATTGGTTCCGGTAGCTTTTCTGTGTATGGATTTCTTCAGATTTTCCGCATACAGGACCCTATTATCTGTGAATAAACATAATTTTATTTCTTGCTTTCCAATCTAAATGCCTTTATATTCTCTTCTCTTCCCTCCCTCCCTCTCTTCCTCTCTCCCTCCTTTCTTTCCATTTCTTCTTGCACTGGCTAGAATCTGCAGTATAGTGTTAAAAAGAAGTGGTGAGAGCAGATACTCTTGCACTCTTGCTTTCTTCCCTTTCTCAGAAGCAAGCATTTAGACTTACAGCATTAAGCATGCTGTTACATGTAGACTGATGCTGTAGAAAAGGGAAGGAAGGGACAGAGAGTTGAGAAGTATTTAAGCATTAAAATGAACAGTACTTAGCAATTAATTGTATATAGTTTATACCAGGATATAATTTGTACATTTGTAGGAAGATTCTGGCTTTATTTTTATGAAGGAGGGTGGAATTGAAGATAAATTTACCTCCTTTTGGGAGGATTGACTTTTTCCAGTAGAGGTTCCCCCCCCCCCCCCCCCACTAGTTTTCTTTTTAGTTGTTAATTTCAGATGTGTTAATTTTTCTAAGTGCTAAATTTTTAAGTTCTTTTTCAATATAGTTATAATTTAATATGTTCCATGATTTTAGGGAGCGATATTATCCTCATGTTTTAGGTGAAGAAATTGAGTTATATTGAAATGCTATAGATCAGAGTGATGGAGACATCCAAGTCTCTTTAATACAATGTTTTCTAAATCTTTGACTTAAATGTTATCCCAAAATAGTGTCAGATGGGATGCATGAGTCATCTGACTTTTTTAAAAAATTCTCCACAAAAAGAAGCTATGTCTTACATGTTAAAGCCTATTATATAGAAGGACTATTTCTGTTCTTTGGTTTCATAAATCAACCTATGTGTTTTCATTTTCTTGGCTTTAGTGGTTACTGGTGCACTCTGAACCTAAATTCCTAAGGAATTTAACACAGGCTAATTTATAAGTGGCACAGAGGCAGTGCCTCAGATGGGAGTTTCATTTAGCCATCCATGAAAGGTAGGAAGCAGATCATAACAGTGGCGGTAGTCATTAAAGTGTTCCTATTTATGTGGTAGTATATAAAACTAGATATTTTCCCCGGGTATATTTAACTGACCTCATAGCTAGGTTTTGAAGAATAGAGAAATTATTGATATTAACTATAGCTAGAATAATTTATCTTTGGAAACTTGCTTCCATAAAAAGAAGCCTGAGGAGCTTTAAGGATCTGAATTCAAACCCTGGCTCTACCTTTCAAAATAAGCTTGAGAAAGTTACTTTATTTTTATCTCAAAATATCTATTTTTTTTCCTGATTATAATAATACATAGTACTGCAGAAAAAAGGCACAAAAGAGACAATAAAAATTACTCATAATTTTTGATTCAGACAAAAATCTGCCCTAATGAAATTTACACTCCAGTGATGGTCTTTGCAAAAACTAGAAATAGCCTAAATATCTACCAATAGAGACTGGCTAAATACGTTCCAGATTATCTATGTCATGGACTCTATTACAGATAAAAAGAAGGAGGGCAGTGGTTAAGCTCAGATCTTGGTGTTACTCATTATTGCCTGTATGAACTTAATCTCTTGAAAGTTAAATATCCTAATATAGTGCCTACTAGATAGGGTTGTTCTGAAGATTAAATGAATGATGTGTAACAAATGTAACATTTTGCTCATTGTCAGGTAGATTGTATGTGCTTGATAAATATTGCTAGAGTATTATTTTTTACTAGAGGCCCAGTGGATGAAATTCGTGCACTGGGGGGGTGGGGGGGAGGTGTCCCTCAGCCTAGCCTGCACCCTCTCCAATCTGGGACCCCTTAAGGGATGTCCGATTGCAGTCGGACAGTCGGACATCCCTCTCACGATTCAGGACTGCTGGCTCCCAACCGCTCGCCTGCCTGCCTGCCTAATTGCCCCTAACCACTTCTGCCTGCCAGCCTGATCACTCCCTAACCACTCCCCTGCCAGCCTGATCAATGCTAACTGCTCCCCTGCCAGCCCGATTGCTCCCAACTGCCCTCCCCTGCAGGCCTGATCGCCCCCAACTGCCCTCCCCTGCTGGCCTGGTCACCCCTAACTGCCCTCT
>NW_005369990.1:1450255-1469167 GCF_000412655.1 Myotis brandtii
CCCCCCCAACTGCTCTCCCCTGCAGGCCTGGTCGCCCCCAACTGCCCTCCCTTTCAGGCCTGGTCCCTCCCAACTGCCCTCCCCTGCAGGCCATCTTGTGTCCACTTGGGGGTGGCCATCTTGTGTTGGTGTGATGGTCAATTTGCATATTACATCTTTATTATATAGGATGTGCTGATATGTATCAAGAAAATGTTATTGTATGATATCATATGTGGACATTAAACAATAAGGGATATATGTATATGTGTATATATATATTGATTAATACACGTCTTTTTCTTCAAGAATACCTAAGAAAACATTAAGTGGTTACATTTGGGGAATAAGGCTGGGGATTGGAAGTGGTAGAGAGATATACCTTTTTTTTTTTACCTCTTTGTGAAGTTTGAATTTTTGAATGTCATGCACATATTTGTTATATTTATTTTTTAAAGATGTCTTCTTTTATCAAGTTGTTTTCTTTGTCTTTTCTCTATATTGAAAAATCTATTCTGCTTCTCATAGTAATTTTATTTGCATATTCATGAAGCTTGAAAATAATTCTGGAACCAGCCTTTGCAGAGATGGTAAAGATATATTAGAGACTACTTTGAGATATGTAAACATGTTATATATCTTGTTAAAAAATAAGAGTTTCAGCCGAACCGGTTTGGCTCAGTGGATAGAGCGTCGGCCTGCGGACTGAAGGGTCCTGGGTTCGATTCCGGTCAAGGGCATGTACCTTGGTTGTGGGCGCATCCCCAGTGGGGGCGTGCAGGAGGCAGCTGATGGAACTTTCTCTCTCATTGATGTTTTCTAACTCTCTATCCCTCTCCCTTCCTCTCTGTAAAAAACCAATAAAATATATTTTTTAAAAAAAATAAGAGTTTCAGTAGTAATTTTTTACCTTACCAGTTAACACATGGGATAATAATGGTGTCAGCTATGCTTTTAAAGAAAGGTTATACATTTAGGAATCTGTGGATTCAGATTTTCCCCTGCCAGCAAATATTTACCTATTTGACAGTAATAGACAAAATAGCATATGTTTTTGTCCCTTCCCAATAAATTATACTCTAAAAGTCATTTGGAAAGTTCATATATGATGTAATCTCTAAATTCATTCTTATTACCTACCTGCTTTTCTGTTTCCACTCTTAATACCTCTCTCTCTCCCCGCCCCCCCCCTTCCTCCAAGAAGCTCACATCACTCGTTCCATTCTAGCATTCTTATTGAACTGCTTTTTTTGGGAGGAACTATGAGTTTCTCTTTATTCTCATTTTCCACTGTAGCTTTGTAATCCTTTTTAAAGCACTCTGCTAAAGGGTGTAAGGATAAATAATGTGAAGTTCTACTTTTTAATTGCTTAGTTCCTTGCAAGGAGATTGGTAAATAGATTTCACAATTTGATAGATGCCATGATTAAGGTATTGTTTAGTTATTGCAATGAAGTAGAAAAGAGCTACCAGACAGAGTTAAAGAATATAGAGGGTGGGGCAAAAGTATGTTTATAGCTGTGAGTTTATTCTTGTGTTATTATTTATTATTTAATACAATAATAATTATTAATTATTTGCCATATGAACAACTAACTGTCAACCTACTTTTGCCCCACTCTGTACACTTTCTTTATTGGCTGACATTAACCTGCGTTGGGACATTTATACAACATAAGAGACAGCAAAGCATACTCCAATCAAATGTGAAGTTTTTCTTTTCTTTCTTTTGTTTTGTTAATCCTCACCTGAGGATATTTTTCCATTGATTTTTAGGGAAATTGGGAGAGAGGGAAAGACAGAGAGAAACATTGATGTGAGAGAAATACATTGATTGGTTGCCTCCTGCCGAGCTGGGGAGGAGCCTGTAAACAAAGTACATGCTGCCCTTGCCCGGAATTGAACCCAGGACCCTTTGGTCCGCAGGCCGACGCTCTATCCACTGAACCAAACCAGCTAGGGTGAAAGTGAAGTTTTTCTTATTCCTCCCCGATTCCTCAAGAAGGTTGCAAAGGTGCCCCTAAAGAGTGAAGAGTGTACCAGGCCTGAGAAACCAAATTCTTGATACTTAACTGTACCTTTTTCTTCTCCACCGAATTTTATAGTTGAGGGTTGCATCACCACTATTTAAGAAAAACTGACTTTGCAATTTATGTGCTTCTTCTTAAAGAGAATGTTTACAAACCAGGCTTTCCTACTGTTGAAATCAAATTCTATGTCAGCAAGGCCAGATTCTTCGTATACTACGGTGAAAAGCAGTCTGGCTACTCTGCCTGTCTGAACTAGCCTCCTAGGAACTCCATTTCTTTGAACGTATATGGATAAACACAGAGTGCTTGGAAAGCACAAAGGAGTGTCTTACCTAAGTGAAATAGAATAGAAATAATCAGGCAGGGCTTTATGGAGGCCGTGATACACTGATTGAAGGGTATTTGCTCCATCTGTACTTCATATTTAATTTGCTAGTTTTCCTCATTAAGCCAGAGTAATAATAACTAAAGAGTCTAAGCTAAATCATTTGTATCTCTAAAATATAAGGACATTTTCTTGCACACTTAATACTGTTTTCACGCATTAAAAGTAAACAAACCAATAATTCTTAATTATGTAATACCTTGCTTCTCTATGTTCAAATATCTCATTAATCCCAGAAATGGTTTTTATAGCTGGTTTCTTCACACCAGTGTCCAAGAACCATTTGTTGCCTGCCTGCCTGCCTGCCTCCCTCCCTCCCTCCCCTCTCCCCTCTCTGTTCCTCCCCTCACCAATCTTTGACGTTGATAGTCACAGCACTGGGACATCATCAGCTATTTTTGTCCTTTTTCTTTTGGAGATTTTTAGTTAGCCCTTTTTTGCCTTGCCTTTGATATACTTTCTTACCTGGTATATTCTGTGGTATATTCTCTTACCCTTCTCTTTTTCCCTGACTTCTATCTTAGATATAAACAGTGCCAGTTCCAAGAGGTCTTGTTCTCTTATTTGACATGTTACATTGCAGCTATTTTCTGTGACATTAAAGAAATGGCTCAACTAAGTGCTTTTATTTTAGTCTAAATTCTCCTTATTCACTTTACTCAGGCTGACTGGCGATGAGAGAGACCCAGATTAGCCTATTATCCTTGGGTCATTCTGGAAGTCATGGTTGGATGGTGCATCTGAAAATGAGAGGAGGTTAGAGGAAAGATTAAATGCAACATTACTTTCCCTCAGAATGTGCGTCCTGTGTTGGTTATTTCCAAACATCCTATGGCAGAGAGAGTTGATAAGGAGACCAATAGGTCAAATATTGGATCATGTTCTTTTGGGAGGGGAAGATCTATGGCAGAGAGAGTTGATGAGACCAATGGGTCAAATATTGGATCATGTTCTTTTGGGAGGGGAAGAAGATATTCTAATTTAGGAGCATAAGTAATTAGGGGATTTCTGACCTACTCTTCTTTCCACTTTGCAGTTGATGTTAATAGCTTATTAGAAGTAAAAAGGACTTCCTTATTGCTTTACTATATGTGTTATCACTAAGTATAGCAAAAATTGTCAGAAAAAGTAATCTGATAAAGTATTTTAACTGTTATCAAGAACTGTATTCATCACATTTCTTGTCTTGCATACTCTGCACCATAGTATGGTTAAGAGATACTGTTTTTTATTTGGGAAAAATTCCTTGTTGCTATTTAATGAAGTCTTTTTATACAGAGATCTCATTGTAAATACATCCCCTGTCTGGGTTGCAGATATTGCTGTTACAGCTCAGTTTGGAAATGGTTCTTATTTTCAGTTATTATCAATTTCCTTTTTTTTGGGAAAATTATGTCATAAAGAAATAAGACAAATATTTGTAAAATGGGGATTATTTTTTGTATGTCTGGTATGAAAAGATTCTCTTTCTGAAATACTCATTTCCTTTATTTCAAGTTTCACTTCTTAACATACGAAATCAGGGTATGTCTTCCAATTAATTGATGGTGTGATGGTTAATTGGCAAGAATTTTCTTTCTTAGATATACATGAAGTAATCGCACTACTTAACCCATTAGTGACATCATTAATTTAATGAAATAGCATTTACACATTAGATTATTCATGGTGTAGGCCCAGAAACAGTGAGGTAAGGGCATAGTGAGTTGAGTAACACTGAAGAAGATAGACATAGAATATTTGTTCTTTGTCTCTCTCTTTTTGAAGGTTTCTTCATATTCTCATCTTGACAAAAGGATCAGGAGATTATAAGGCCTTTCAACTAAATTTAATAAACACTCCAAACATGTAGTTTCATTAAAAGGGCAAAGGGGAGTCCTGAATTGAAATGAATGTTCTTATCTTTTCATATCCAGAAGTGTACAGAATTTGCCCTTGGCCCTCTCTTCAATCTGTATTACCCTTCTTAAAGCTTTCATTCCTTATCTAGTTTTCATTTCTAACCTATAATTATTGTCTTCATGTTCTTTTCTTCCTCCTGTGTCTGTTCTGAGTTAACCTTGTTTGCTTATTTACTTATTTTGTTTAATTGAATTTTTGAGGGAGCAGTTTTAGATTTACAGAAAATTGAGGAGAAAATATAGAGTTCCCATGTAGTTCTCATAGAAACTTCCCTACCAAGTTTCTTCTGTTATAACTTCTTGCATTTGTGTGGTACATTTATCATAATTGATGAGCCAAAATTGATACATTATTATTAAGCCCATAGATTACATTTTATTCTTTGTGTTGTACATTCTATAGGTGTTGACATGTATAATGACATTTATCTACCATTATAGTATCATACAGAATAGTTTCACCACCCTAAAAGTCCCCTGTGCACTACTTACTCATCCCTTCCTTTTCTGACCCCCTGCACTCCCTGGCAACCACTAACCTTTTTATTGTTACTGTAGTTTTTCCTTTTCTAGAATATCATATAGTTGAAATCATATGTAGCCTTTTTAGATTGGCTTCTTTCACTTAGCAGTATTCTTTTATATCTTTTTATAGCTTGATAGGATATTTTTAAAATATTGCTGAATGATATTCAATTGTATGCGCTATATTATAGTTTACCTATTGAAGGACATCTTGGTTACTTCCAAGTTTTGGCAAGTATGAATAATGAATTATCCTTTTATAAAACACAACTGTGATCTAAAGTACCTTAAGTTACCCATAGAAAAAAGAGTTGAGGCAGTTCAGTATCTTGAACCTTAAAGAATGATAGCTCTTTTACATTATATCAAAAATTTCTGTTATGAGTAGTTGGCTTATAACAATGTTCAATAAATGTGTGTGGAATGATTGAATATATAAAAAAGCAAGGAGATATGAAATGAGGAGAAGGGGAAAAGATTATATAAAAAATCTGGATAATTTTTAGAAAATGAGATGTTTAGAAATTTAGCTGGAAATTTGAATGGGGACCAAGATGTTCAGGGCTCTGAGCTTCAAAACCCTTCAGAACAAAAGTATCATCAGGCTGGTCAAAAGTATCATCCAGAAACCAGGTCATGAAGCCTGTTTCACTTTATGTGCTATGGAAATGATAGGAAGAAAGAGTGAAAGAAGAGAAGGCAAGTTTTATAAAATAGAGAATCGGCCAGTTGATTGATGCTCATAGGGTAGAAGTTAGGCATTGACATCAGGAAAATAATTGCATAAAAACTGTGGATAGTGGTCTTTATTTTGTATTGCTGAGTTATATTTTCTACTTAATAAAAATATTACTAATGTGAGGAAGTTGTTTAGTTACAGGATTTAGGATTCGCTGAATATTTTGGTTTATAGTTTTTTGGAATCTAAGGAATATAGATATGAGCTATAAAGTCACTTGAATATCTAAAATATTTTGTTTTAGAAATGCTATTTAAGTAAATATATTATATACCAGTATGCCCCCAAGGGTCAAAACTGACTTGAATTTGTGGAACTTCTAAACTCTAATCCTGATTCAAAATAAAGACTTACCTGTCAGGTTATGTTATGGTAATGCCTTAGTGGTTTACTTCATTGTCAATAAGTAAGACTATATTTTTCATAGGGCTGAACATACAGCTGTTTTGAGTACCATTTGTTAAATATTTTAGGGAAAACAAAAAAAATGAAACCACTGCCTCTGTTTATGTAGATTGTACATGACACATGGAAAAATAAATAGGAGGAAAGTGCAAGTTAGGTTATGATACATGCTCATGTTATGATAAAAGGCTTTTAAAGAAGGGTGATATTTTTAGTTATAGTGAGTCAAGAAGTTTGTTGTATAGAGGTCTTGGCATTTAAGTTTCACCCTTAAAACTAGTTAAGGGTAAAATTGAATTTGTGGATACAGGAGAGAAACAGTGTTCTAGGAAGCAACTTAAGTTCAATGACAAGAATTTGGGAAAGGTGCTTAGGGTCAGAGTATGGGAAGCTATTAATATGCAAGTATAATGACATTTTTTAGTAGTTAAGAAAAACAGGGAATAGTTTTCTGGAGCATGAATGAAGAGCTAGTAATATTAGAAAGGGAAAAAAAAGGTTTTTTTTTTCTTCCTAATTCTTATATGTTAATTTGTTAATCAAATATTTTAGAATTAATTTTATATCCTTAAAATATATACTTTAATGTATGCATATATTTATAGCTTCTAGCTCTATCGTAAGCCCAAGTATATTCCCTGATATGCCATATATGAAAAAGCCTTATGTAAGTTGTCTGTCAGTCTTATACCCTACATCAGCATTATAAAGATGTTCTTCTGTAATTGTAAGCAGTATTTACTGATACCTTATAAATTTATAGTCTTATTGACATGCTGAGGTTTTGTTGTTTTTTAAATGAGTCTTTAGTATACTTAACTTTTTAAACCTAGTTTGTTTTCTTTTTAAAAATAATGTATTTGCTTTCTTTGTTATAGAACTGTGGCTGCTGAAGTTAGGAAGCAGATCTCTGGGCAGTACAGTGGTTCTCCTCAACTGCTTAAAAACCTCAACATTGTTGGCAATATATCCCATCATACCACAGTAAGTAACATATTTAAAATATGGATATGGTATGTTACTGGTATATTACTAACTAGGCCATGAAAAAATAGTGGAAAGATAAGAGCCAGTAGATTGGATAGCATCACTAGTTTCATAACCTTATTTATTGTTTCCTCACTCTTTCCTGAAATATGAGTTGGGGGAGAGTGTTAGGAGGTATTATAGAAGTGTTGATTTCCTAGTCAATTCTGAAACTACATTCAGGATTTAATCAATTCTGAAATTTTAACTTTGTTTTTATGCCATTGACTTGTTGAGGAAATTGGGTTAGTTGTCTTGTAGTATTTCTTGCCTTTTGGATTTTATGTTTGCTTCCTTGTAGACTTATTTCTCTATCTCTTGTACTTCCTGTAACTGATTAGATTCTGTACAGCTTTTTTGAAATTTTTTCCTTGTAGACTTGTTTTTCTACTTCTGTATTTCCTGTAACTGATTAGATTCTGGCTCAACTTTTTAAAACAGCTTTATTGAAATTTAATTTACATACCATACAAGTTCACCCACTTAATGTACAATTCAATGGATTTAATATATTCGTAGATATATGCAACCATTGCTACAGTCAAGTTAGAATATTTTTATCACCTCAAAAAAAAACACAACACAACCCTTTAGCTATCACCTTCTTACCCCCTTTACGTCAGCCCCAAACAACCACTAATTAAATGCCAGAAGTTTTGATGGCATGCTGCCAAGGATTGAAAGAGATCTTTACTCTATGTCAGCCAAAATAAAAATAAAAATAAAATAAACATGTCAGCCAAAATTCCAGTGCAATGATTGCTGAAGTTAGACAAGTTCTCACATTGCCTGTGAGAGATTCTGTAGTGCTTCCCTATTACTTCTCTTTGTCACCCTTTAACCCTGCTTACTGCCCCATCATTCACTCTCTCTTATAAAATCATGTTGCAATCTCCTTCTTTTTGTCAGTGAATACAGGATCTTTCTTTGGAATCTTGTAAAATAATTTATAGTTGTAAGGAGCTCACACTACATCCCAAGACTAACCCAGGCTGCTGTCTCCCCATGGGCATCAGAGGGAATGGAGATGGTTATAGCAAAAATAAATTTGTTTCCTTGATCTAGCTAACATTACACCTAGAAAGCCACTGACCTTCTCTATGAATTATAGAAACAAGACCAATTATCCTCTATATGATTTAATGTTTTTAAGAGAGTGTCATTGCTTCCTATGACACTTACCCTAACACTCTTTTTAAAAAAAAATTATTTTAGGGAGAGGGAGAGAAAGATAGAAACATCAATGATGAGAGAGAATCATTGATTGGCTGCCTCCTGCACACCCCCTACTGGGGATCGAGCCTGCAACCTGGGCATGTACCCTTGGCTGGAATTG
The DNA here is from genome assembly GCF_000412655.1 of Myotis brandtii. Taxonomy (NCBI): domain Eukaryota; kingdom Metazoa; phylum Chordata; class Mammalia; order Chiroptera; family Vespertilionidae; genus Myotis; species Myotis brandtii. The sequence continues at coordinate 1,458,582 of NW_005369990.1, forward strand.
AACCCGGGACCCTTCAGTCCGCAGAGCCAACGCTCTATACACTGAGCCAAACTGGCTAGGGCCTAACACTTACTCTTGATACGATTGGTATTTTGAGGAAAGATTAATTTTGAATTAGACATGTGTAAGGTCTCCCAACTTTTGTCATTATATTCATTGAATATTCATTTGTGATACTTTAAATCTTAAAAATTATACTGCCCCCAAAATAATACCTGGGTGGAGAAGCATTGACTTCAATTTTTAAAAAATGTTCTTTAAAAATTTTTTATCTATATATCTATCTGGTGTTAAAATATACATAACATAAAATTTACCAGCTCATTTCTAAATGTATAATTCAGTGGTATTAAGTATATTCACAGTGTTGTGCAACTATTACCACTAGCTATTTCCAGAAATTTTTTATCCCAAAATGAAACCGTTTATCCATTAAACAGTAATCCCCTATTCTCTCTCCTTTCAATCCTTGGTAACCTCTATTTTCTATATCTGAATCTGTCTATTCTATGTACCTCATATAAGTGGAATTGTACAATGTTTGTCTTTTGTATCTGGCTTATTTCACTCAGCATAATGTCTTCAAAGTTCATCCATGTTGTATCAGCCTATATAATAAAAGTGTAATATGCTAAGTGTCTGACCAATTGGCCGACCATTCGGTCGACTGCTCAACCAGTCACTATGACGTGCACTGACCACCAGGGGGCAGATGCTCTGACCGGTAGGTTAGCTTGCTGCTGAGGTCTGGCCGATTGGGACTGGGTGAGAGGGCCAGACACACCTTGGACCCCTCCCACGGTCCTTCTCCGGCCAGCAGGCCAACCTCCCGCGGTCCCTCCCTGGCCCCAATTGCCAGCCAGGCTGAGGGACCCTACCTGTGCATGAATTCGTGTACCGGGCCTCTAGTGTGCTATCATTTCAAAGGCTGAATAATATTTCATTGTATGTGTAAACCACATTTTGTTTGTCCATTCATCAGTTGATAGACATTGAGTTGTTTACATCTTTTGGCTATGGGTAATAATGCTGCTATGAACATGAGTGTGCAAAATCAGTTTGAGTCTTTATTTCAGTTTTTTGGGGTATATACCTAGAAGTGAAATTGGTACATCATATGGTAATTCTGTGTGTTTTTGTATTTTTTTCAGAACACCAATGGTCCACATCTGTACATTTGTTATATAATCCTTTATAGTTTTGCCTGAATATTTTTTCTTTCTTGAATCAAAAAAGAAGTTGGGTGTCTTAATAAAAAGTATATTTTCAACTTGGCTAAGGAATGTCCTGAATATCCTGTTATTACTAATAGAAACTTTAAATGTGGTCTGTGAATTAGTTTCCTTTGGCTGCTGTGATAACTTACCACAAACTGGGTAGCTTAAAACAAAAGAAATTTATTTTCTCACAGTGCTTATGTCCAAATCAGCATCAATGGACTGAAATCAAGGTTTTGGCAAGGCCTCACTCCCTTTGGAGGATCTAGAAGAGGATTAGTTCCTTGCCTCTTCCAGATTCTGATGGCTGCTTGTAACTGCATCACTTCTGTCTTTAAGGCCAAAATCTTCAGATCGGTCTTTGTTATGTCTTCATATGGTTTTCTCCTCTGTGTGGCCCAACTCTTCCTATCTTCATATAAAGCTGTATATGATTGCATTTGTGACTCACTCAAATAATTGAGGATAATGTCCACATCATAGATCATACCTTTTATTTTTATTTATTTTTTAAATATTTCTTTTATTGATTTCAGAGAGGGAAAGAGAGAGAAACATCAATGATGAGAGAGGATCATTGATTGGCTGTTTCCTGCACGCACCCTACTGGGGCAAGCCAGGCACGTGCCCTTGACCAGAATCGAACCTAGGACCTTTCAGTCTGCAGGCCGACGCTCTAGTCACTGAGCCAAACTGGCTAGGGCTATCTTAATTTTTTGTCATGAAAGGTCCATGGATTGGTACAGGGAGATCTTTTGGAGGGCCATTTTTTAGCTTACCCCAGTCTGGTTATATGTTTTTACTAGGATAATCAACAATAGCAACAAATAAAATAAAAGTACTATTTAGAAACTTAGAAATGAAAATTCCAAAGATATAAAAAAGAAAAAAGAATTCCTCAATGAACATTTTGTCACTGTAAAGTATTATAAACTGTTAATGATCATTGCTGGCTTTACGTGAGAGGCATGGATAAAGTCTAAGCAAGAGGATTAAAGAGATTATAACCCAAAACCTCATAGTTTCTTTAGTGCATCTGTTGACAATTTAGAAGTAATTAGGTTAAAACTTATTATATTTTAAAGAATAAAAATTTTTTGCTTAAAGTTTTAAAATTCTTAACATTTGCCTCTTCCTTTCCATTCACCTCTTATCCCCTACCACCTCCCTCCCCACCCCCCTTTATAAAGGTGCCCCTTACAGAAGCAGTGGATGCAGTGGATTTGGAAGAGTACCTTGCTACTCATCCTTTAGGTGTGGATTCTGGGCCTTTAAGGGAGTTGGTTGAATTCCCTCCAGATGATATTGAAGTTGTTCATAGTCCTAGGGACTGCAGAACCCTTGTTTCAGCTGTACCTGAAGAAAGGTAAGGAAACATTAACTTATTTTTGGTTTCAGTAACTACAGAAAGGCTACGATCCATTATTTGATTTATATCCTATTTCTTATGGTGGGGTTATTTCCTGTTATACAAACATAGAGCTATAGCAACCAAATTCACAACATCGCTGCTTTTCTGTCTAAATTACAAATGTTTTCTTTTTTAAAATAGTGAAATGGATCCACATGTTAGAGATTGTATAAGAAGTTATACAGAAGACTGGGCAATTGTGATCAGAAAGTAAGTTATATGTTTATTATAGCATTTAAAAATACTAAGTAGGATCTATAAATGGATTAAGGTAAATTAATAATAATTATGAAACCTGAAAATTTCTTTAAACAAATAGCTGAAGAAGCAAAGGATGTCTTCAGCTAGATGTCTTCTCTCTAGGAGTTCCACAATTACTTTTAGTTACTTTTCTTATAAAATAACTAGAGGCCCGATGCACAAAGATTCGTGCAAGAATGGGCCTTCCTTCCCCTGGCTGCTGGCACCACCTTTGCTCTGGCTGGAGCCGCCTTTCCACCTTCACTCCAGCCTGGAGCCACCTTTCTGCCTTTGTTCTGGCCCGGAGCCACCTTTCTGCCTTCCCACGCTGCCCAGAGGCCCGGAGCGGCTGGGGCAGTGCGGAATGCAAGCATCCCGCCCCTGGCTGCTCGGCACCTGTATATGCAAATTAATCCGCCAGCTTTGTTGGGTAATTTGCATAGTCACTCCTGATTGGCCGGTGGGTGTCACAAAGGTATGGTCAATTTGCATCTTTCTCTTTTATTAGTGTAGATAGGTTTGTGGAGATAATATTTCCATGTTATCATAGATCACTAATAACTGATAGTATATAATTAAAATAATTTGTAGTCTAATTCTTTTGGGAAATCATAGATAGTTATTGATGAATAATTTTATTATTAAAAAAGAATTCAATTTATTGAAACTTAAGTAGTTAAGTTAAAATTTTTTAAATATATTTTTATTGATTTCAGAGAGGAAGGGAGAGGGTGAGAAAGATAGAAACATCAATGATGAGAGAGAATCATTGATCAGCTGCCTCCTGCATGCCCCCTACTAGGATTGAGCCCACAACCCCAGCATGTGCCCTTGACTAGAATTGAACCCGGGATCCTTCAGTCCGTAGGTCGACGCTCTGTTCACTGAGCCAAACCAGCTAGGGCTTAAGTTATATTTAATAGCCACTTTTCCAGATCAAGCTGTTTGAGATATCTGTGCCTTTTATTAACTAAAATTTTTTTTTTTAAGATCAGGTTTTTGTTTTGTTTTGTCTTTTAAATGTATTTTTATTGATTTCAGAGAGGACGAGAGAAAGGGAGAGATAGAAATATCAATGATGAAAGAGAATCATTGATCAGCTGCCTCCTGCATGCCCCACACTGGGAACCGAGCCCACCACCCGGGCATGTGCCCTGACCTGGTATCAAACCCGGAACCCTTCAGTCCACAGACCGATGCTCTATCCACTGAGCCAAACCAGCTAGGGCATAAATTTTTACAAGTCTTTTATCTATCCATTCAATCAGGTAAATATTTGTTGGGGTCCAGCCCCAGCGGTCCAGGGGTTCCCAAAGGTGTGGATGGAGTCGGCGAAGAAGAAATGACACAGAGGCAGTGTTCAGATGATCAGCATAGCCAGGTTCTCTAGCCAGGTTCTCTCTTTATTCTCCTGTTACATCTGTATTTATACCATTTGATTTTAATCCTATCCATTCAATTCCAAAGGTTAGGGCGTTTGTTATCTCCATTCCAAGGTCACTACTCTACTGTTCTGTTAAGCTACAAGGAAGTAACTGAAGGGGATTATCCTAAGTAAAGATTATGTAACTTTAGCATGATTGTTTGTAGTTAAGGTGATTAACTCCCTGCCTGGTACTTAGTTAAGGGGTTTTACTGATTTATTCCCTTCCTTAGTCCCGTTAATCCCTAACTCCAGGGAAAAATCCTCACCTGGGGAAACAACCTTTCTCGGAGAGGTGGCCTTGGTTAGAACACATAGCGCTAAGAAGGGGAGCAAACCTATTAAGAACAGTATGCCAGGTCCCTTGAAACATATGCTGTGCAGATGTTTCTTCCCTGCAGCGACTGTGTCAAGCAACAAGGATGGACCAGCCTCCGGCAAATATTTATAAAAAATAATGTTTTATTCTACCACAAAATTTATTTTTCTCATGGATAGTTTTGAAATATAACATTAGATTAAGAAATAAAATAGACCCCTGTGAACATGATGTTATCTGCGGCACAGAACGTGCACCTGCCATGCCCTAACCACGGAGGCCAGGGGGTCTGAAGGCTGGTGTTGTCAGGATGCTGTGCACCAGCCCCAGTCTACTTTCCCTGTGTAAATTCACAGAGAAACATGAATGGATAACAACAGAAAATGATATTAGAACAGTGGGAGTCAGCAATTTTGCACAGGAAGCTGGGAGATGTTATATACTGTACTCTGCCTGAAATTGGGACAAAATTGAACAAACGATGAGTGTAGTGCTTTGGAAAGTATGACAGCTGCTAGTGAACCCTGTTATCCTCTGTCAGAAGAAATAACTGAAATTAACGAAGCTCTAGAAAATCCAGGACTTACCAACAAAGCTTGTTATGACGATGGTTGGCAGATCAAGTTGACACTAAGTAACCCTTCAGAACAAGATGAACTAATGAGTGAAGAAGCATGTGAGAAATACATAAAAAGTAGTGAGGAGTGAAAATGGACCCCCCCACCTAAATAAAGTAGCATGAAACAACTTGGTCTAGCATAGTTGTCAGAAATTAGTGGTGGATAGGAGATTTTAAAATAGCAATTTTTAGTAACACCAGTGGAAAAAGAAACTACAAAAATGCTACTGGAAGAAAATACTCCTAACTTTTTAATGATTGCAGATAAACATAATATGCATCTTTTTACAACACCCTATGATTTTTAGGCTGGGCTACAGTTATAATATTCAGAATTCCTGGAATTATCTGTGGTAAAATCTAGTTATAAAATTTATGTAATTCAAGGATAACATTGTTATCTTAAACCTTATAGAATACTAGAGGCCTGGTGCACGATATTTGTGCACTGCGGGGGTGGGGGGGGGGGGTCCCTCAGCCCAGCCTGCTCACTGTCCAATCTGGGATCCCTCTCACAATCCGGGACTGGTGGCTCCCAACCGTTCGCCTGCCTGCCTGCCTGATTGCCCCTAACTGCTTCTGCCTGCCAGCCTGATCACCCCCTAACCACTCCCCTGCCGGCCCAATCGCCCCCAACTGCCCTCCCCTGCCAGCCTGATTGCGCACAACTGCTCTTCCCTGCCAGCCATCTTGTGGCGGTGGGCGCCGCCATCTTTGAGGGCGTGGCAGTCACTTAGCATATTCCCTCCTTATTGGCTGTGGGTGCCCCCATCTTTGCGATGGCGTCAACTAGCATATTCCCTCTTTGTTAGATAGGATTGTAACTCCTTAAATCTGTCTCTGGATTTGGGTCAAAATACTTAATGATATTTCCACTGAAAATGACTGGCAGTGGAGAAAGTTTTTGTTAGTCCTTACAGTGTCAAATGATGAACAATACTGTCTTAATTTTATAATATACTGTGTTTACTGGTGCTGTTTTTATACATTGAAGCAACAGTTTTGTAGGAAAACAGGAAAGTTTAATAATAAAACACTCAACTTCAAATAAAACTCCTTTTATTTTGCTACTTGCAAATGAGACTTTTAAGCCTTATTTTTTTAAAGGAAATATGATGACTGACATAGTGGAGAAGTCTTTCATGACTTCTATTCTGTAGTTTTCAGAAATGAAGTACTGTGTGCTGTTGTTCCAGCAACAATGATGTATCCATTGCTTATTGTTTTGCCCTTATGGCTCGTCTTATTTCACTGGATTTAATATTGTGCTAAGCATCACTCTTGGGGATACTGCTGACACGCTTTTTAGTTTTAGTGTGACCTAATAAAAGCATAGACTTTTACTCTTTCTAAACAAGAGCTGTTTTTATGAACTTACACTTTTGATAACTATTTCAATAGCCAACTTTTAGACTTTAGGGAAGAGAACTGTCCGTCTGTCAGATAACTCAAAAGTCTTTACTTCTATACATGTATGTTGGAAACTTATAATCAGAAATCTTAATAAAAGATTAATTGTAAAATATGTTAACCTAGAATTATGGAATTTACTACTTAATTTTAATCATGGTGTAGCTGACCTTGATTTAGGCAACAGGGTCAGGTAGTTAATGTTTATGGGTATTTACTATGTGCTGGTCATTTTATTGAGCACTTTATACTCATCTCATCTAAGGTTTCAACAGAAAAGTAGCTTAGGCTCAGAGTAGTTAAGTAAATTCTTCGATCTCCCACAGCCAAATAGTGAGTTAGCCAGATTAGAACATATGGGCATCAGATTCCAAAGCTTATACATATTTTTTGTTATACTAGATATTATTTATTATCTGCAGTGGTAAATGGAAGACAAAAAGGGTACTTTTAATAGACTAGAAGTTTTAAAGTATCCCTGGAAGATAGAACTATACATGGTTGGGCAAAAGTAGGTTTGCAGTTCATATGGAAAATAATTAAGAAATAATAATACAAGAATAAATTCTGTGTTTCCTGTACTCACAACTTTAAACCTACTTTTGCCGCGCACCCTGTATATAGTGTTTTAAGCTCAGAAGCAGTGAATATAGGCAGTGGAAGAGTGGCCTGGGGTACTGTTGGCATTTGTTTGCTTAGAAACCCCTGCACCATGTTCCTTTTTAAAGAGAGCAGCACTTATGGGGGCTTGAGTTGATAATATGGTGCCCAGAGAGGGCAAACCTTGTAAGAAGGAGCCCTTATTCCCAGAAGACTAGGTACTGACAGACTGCCTGGCAGCATGACTTGCCTCTTCTCCATAACTACTGGATATGGACTGGGTTGAGCAGATACAGTATTTCCAGACAGATATGGGGATACAAATTCAAAAGTAAGTATAGAACCCAGAATTGCCAAGTATTTGATGAAAATCATTGCATTTGAAAAAGAATTATGAAACTACGAATAAAAAACTAGCAATTATGAAACAGTTGATGGACTACTTATCAGGACATATAAGTATATAGTATATAATTAATATCTTCAAAGAGATGTGAACAGATATGGTAGCCAGACAAATGTCTTTGGAAATTAAAATTTTTTTCAATGAGAAATATTAAAAACTCAGCAGATGTGCTTAATGGCAGAGTAGATGTGATGGAAGAGTGGAATAGATGAAGACATAAATCTTCCATAATTCAGCACAAAGGAGAAAGGGACAGAAAGTACTTTATTTACTCATTCATCAAGTACTTAACTGAGAGTCTAGTGTGTGCCAGGCACTATACTAAGCAATCAACAAAACGAAATTTCTGCCCTCATGGAGCTTACATTCTAGTTGGGGATGAGGGCAATGGACAATAAACAAACACTGATAAATAATATATACTAGATTTGATGGATGTAAATCTTGTGGAGAAAAAAAACATAGCGTGAGGGGGATAGGGAGAGCCAAGATTATGGACTAAATTTTCTAATTTATGTAAGTAATCTGATAAAGATGAATTTGAACAAAGACCTGAAGGAATTAAAATAGTGAGCACTTTGGATATCTGGGGGAAGAGTGCATTAGGTAGAGGGGAGAACAGTACATGCAAAGACTTCATATTAGAAGCATGCTAGGAATGTTCAAGGAATAGAAAAAAGGTCAGTGTGTCTGGAACAGAATAAATGAGGGTGAGAATGCCATGATAGGAAGTCATAGAAATGGTAATGTGTGTGGTTAGATGGGTAATTATGTAGAGCCTTATCGTAGCAATTGACCAGAGGACAGAAAGATCCTATATAATAAAGAGGTGATATGCAAATTAACCCCCACGCCCTCACAAGATGGCTGCCTACGACCAGGCTGGCAGGGGGGTTAGTGAGGGACAACCAAACGACTGAACAGCAGGCTGCGTGGGGCGACCAGGCCGGCAAGTGAGGGATGACCAAACGACTGAACAGCAGGCTGCATGGGGCGACCAGGCCGGCAGGGGGGTTAGTGAGAGATGACCAAACGACTGAACAAGCAGGCTGTGTGGGGCAACCAGGCCGGTAGGGGGGTTAGTGAGGGATGACCAAACAACTGAACAGCAGGCTGCGTGGGGCGACCAGGCCAGCAGAGGGGTTAGTGAGGGGTGACCACGCTGGCATGGGGGGCAGTTGGGGGCGACCAGGCAGAGGGTGTAGTTGGGGGTGACCAGGCCGGAAAGGGGGGCAGTTTGGGGCCACCAAGCCAGCAGAGGGGGGCAGTTGGGGGCAACCAGGCTGGCAAGGGGCCAGATGGGGGTAATTAGGTTGGCAGGGGGGGCAGTGAGGGGGGACTAGGCTGGCAGGGGGGGCAGTTTGGGGCAACCAGGCCGGCAGGGAGGGGGCAGTTAGGGCCAACTGGCTGGAATGCAGAGACAGTGAGGGGCAATCAGGCCAGCAGTCGGACATCCCCAGAGGGGTCCCAGATTGGAGAGGGTGCAGGCTGGGCTGAGGGGACCCACCCCACCCCCCCATGCACAAATTTTGTGCACCGCGCCTCTAGTAATATATAAAAGAATATTGAACATGAATCATGCCATTCTCCTCAGCTCTCTTGAATTTTATACTGTCAGTTTTTTATTACATAAATGAGGCAGAATGCAACACTGTTCTGGTTTATTAGAGCAGCTTAGATATGCAACTCACAAATTAAGGCACTCTAACCATTTCATGAAAGGTTAAAACATCTTCTGAATAACACCTTTTATATTACTATATGGCGTACCTTTATTTTAGTTCTTCCAAAGACAAATGCTTTCTTTTACTTTGTGATTATGCTGTGATGTGAATATAGTATAGTTTCTATTTTTCCCCCCAAAGGGATATCCATTTTATTTTACTTGAACTTGAGCTTGGGGGCACTATTACAAGTAATATAAGCATAGAGCACTGCCTTCTATGCAAGTTGGGGAATGCTTCTTAAGGTCACAGTCCATGGCACTCTACAAAATTAGGTGCTCAGTTGGCACTAGCTGATGGTGACAGTGGTTTGAATGGTGGTACTAATAACAATAATAATTATAAATAACAGTGTAGTTTCTATTTTAATATCTTTAGCAACAAGACATGATGTGAATGATTCATATTCAATATGATTCTTTACTATTTCGTAAATTGTCTGATACAAGAACCATATCATCCTCTGGTAATCGTAATTGTTTTTGCTCCAATTAGAAATTTACCCTGATTGGCTATATGAGCTGTGGAACAATAATTGCTCTTTGATCTTAGTGTTTCTCCTTGATATTCTTGGATATTGGGTTGTTAGGAAAGAAGGTCACATTCATTTAAGAGTGTAACGATATATGTTAACTAAATAATATATGTATACGGTGATGTAGATCCTGATGGTTTCATTTTAGAAGTCTGCATCTTTAGGTTGTTTAAGATATTTTATACCTAATGAGATAGAGCAAAAATATTTTGGCTATTTGAAATTTAAGATTCAATGCTTTATATATTTTTTGCTTTTTTATATTATGAATGCAATATATATTTTCCTCTCTCATTTTATTCTTTAACCTGGTTTCTCTCATCCTTTATTTTTACTGATCTATTCTCTGAATTGAAAGTATAGCTGTAAATTATATATACACTAGAGGCCCGTTGCACAAAATTTGTGCACGGGGCGGGGGTTGTATGTGTCCCTCAGCCCAGCCTGCACCCTCTCCAATCTGGGATCCCTCTCACAATCCAGGACTGCTGGCTCCCAACCGCTCGCCTGCCTGCCTGTCTGATTACCCCTAACCACTTCTGTCTGCCAGCCTGATTACCCCCTAACAGCTCCCCTGCCAGCCCAATTGCCCCTAACTGCCCTCCCTTGCCGGCCTGGTCGCCACCAACTGCCCTCCCCTGCTGGCCTGGTTCCCCCCAACTGCCCTCCCCTGCAGGCCTGG
>NW_005369990.1:1469220-1490412 GCF_000412655.1 Myotis brandtii
GATCACCCACAACTTCCCTCCCCTGCCGGCCATCTTGTGGTGGCCATCTTTGACCACATGGGGGTGGCCATCTTGTATGTTGGAGTGATGGTCAATTTGCATATTACTCTTTACTAGATAGGAGGATTGTCATGAAAAGGAGAGTATGATTTACTTCTGGAAACTCATAACCTGCTCTGTAGTTGGATTAAAAGAACTTTGAATGGAAGTTTTCTTAAACCTCTGGTTAATTGTTTAGCACACTCAAAACTGCTAGTGTATATCTTTATTATGTAAATAAATATTCAGAGAATATTTGGCTTATTATTTAATGATTAAAAAGTGGAAAATTTTTAAAAATTGATTTTTTCATAACTGTTTTATTTTGAATAGATATCATAAACTGGGAACAGGATTTAATCCCAATACATTAGATAAACAGAAAGAAAGGCAAAAAGGTTTGCCAAAACAGGTGTTTGAATCTGATGAAGCTCCAGATGGCAGCAACTACCAAGATGAGCAAGTAATACTTTTATTTTGAAATTACTATAAAATGATATTTTAAAATAGTTTGTTTTATTCATTAATTCATATATTTATTTTTAATATTTTGCATGACAGGATGATCTTAAAAGACGTTCAATGTCAATAGATGATACTCCAAGGGGTAGCTGGGCCTGCAGTATTTTTGACTTGAAAAATTCACTTCCTGATGCTCTGCTTCCCAATTTACTTGATCGAACTCCAAATGAAGAAATAGACCGTCAGAATGATGACCAAAGGAAATCAAACCGTCACAAGGAACTCTTTGCTTTGCACCCATCACCAGATGAGGTATAGTTATTTGGGAATAAAGAAACAAGTAATTATGTAATAAACATTTTGGGAGTATGAATTACATATAGTATAGTATAATAATGTAGGGAATAAATCACAACTGAGCCATAGCTATAATTTTTATAAATGAAACATACTTTTTATTCTAGTGAATTTATTCTTAATGAGTAATTTCTGTGAATTTAGCTCACTTACGATCCAGTTCTAGAATAAATAGGTCATTCTATTTTGTGTTCAATTGTGAAGACTAAAAGTACTAAATTAATAAAATAAGTTTTTAAAGAAATTGTGAAGGGTTGAAATATGATAAGCAGGTTCATTTTGGTGTTGCTTGTCAATTTGTAGGAAGAACCAATAGAACGACTTAGTATTCCTGATGTTCCCAAAGAACATTTTGGTCAAAGACTTCTTGTAAAATGTTTATCACTCAAGTGAGTATTCATTTTGTTTACTGCATACTTTTGTTTACTGCATTCTTCTGAGAAGTATTTTCTTGGTGTGAGGAATATAAAGAAAACGTATCTTTTTCATTAAAGAATTGATTGTACCTTTGTCACATGGTAGGCTTTGGTTTTTTGAAGTACATATTTTTTTCCTTCTTTAAAAAAGTTAAATATATATTCACATTTATATTCTGCTTCATAAAATGCTTTCTCTTATTTTGTTTCATGCTGTCTTCAGAGTAATTCTGTAAGGTAGATACTATTTTCTTCATTTTACAAATGAGGAAACCAGGGTTCAAAAGCATTAGCAGAGGTTAACTAGCATACTCATTATGCAACCTATGCTCTTTTTATTCTATCATGTTAATATTATCAGTTAGTTATTAGTTCTGACTTATGAAAAAAGAAGTTTCAATTCATAGAGCTTTTTGAAAGAAGTGACACATAAGGACGGGCCACTTCTGTGTTTAGATAACATAGGCAGTTTTCTTCCTTTGAAAGCTAAGGCTTTATGTGTTTAATTAAACATGAAAGGATGCATATTGAAAATCCAATATGATACCATTTACCCACTGGAATGGGTAAGAAAAGACAGACAATTCAAAAAGACTAGCATTGTCAAGTGTTACAAAGGATGCCTAGTAGAGGCTGACCCATGTACCCAGTATCACCAAGACCCTTATTCTTTTGGCATCTGGTTGGGGTCTGCTAAGAGGGGCATCAGTAGGAAGTCAGAGGGTGGAAGAGAGTGAGATCAGGTTGGGGTACTTGTTTTTCTTAACTCATTCCCTGCTAGATCACATCGATTAGTTGTCACCCTGTCCCCAGGGCCACAGTTTTTTGTGAAGGGTCCTCCATAGAGCTGTTTTTTCTAAGTTTGGTTACCACTTGCACATTTTCCTTTAGGTCAGGGGATGGTAATGAGCTGCTGATGTTGCTATTCCAGGGAATAGCACTCTCTGTAATTGTTTCCCCTAAGTTATGTCCAATTCTTTGTAAATGGCTTTTTATTAAACTCTTAATCCAATAAAAATATGTTGTTTTTCTCCTCTAAGAACTTTGACTGATAGTCATATGATAAAAAAATGAGCATTATTGACATTTTTGTCTGGGGCTCTCCTATATAATATAAAATGGCTAGCCACCTCCCTGGCCGCTGCTCAATAAATGTCAGTAATAATAATAACCAAGAATATCTCCAGACATTGCCAGATTTCTCCTTGGACACAAATTAGTCCTTGGTTGATAACCACTGCTCTACCATTTTATTAACTTTCTATTTTATTTCATTAGCAAATATTGATTTAGTGCTTACTAAATGTAAGTCATTGTTTGTGGAAGTCAATTAGACATCTCAACTTACACATATTGTTATAAAATAAGTAATGAAAATTAGTATGCTAGCATTTAAAATGATAGTGAGATTAATATTTGTGATGGGAATCTATACTAATAAAAGGCCAAATATGCTAATTAGACCGGACGTCCTTCCGGAAAGCCACAGTGGCGGGGCTGAGGAAGAGGCATTTAGGGGCGATCAGGCCGGCAGGGGAGAGCAGTTAGGCATATTGTTATAAAATAAGTAATGAAAATTAGTATGCTAGCATTTAAAATGATAGTGAGATTAATATTTGTGATGGGAATCTATACTAATAAAAGGCCAAATATGCTAATTAGACCGGACGTCCTTCCGGAAAGCCACAGTGGCGGGGCTGAGGAAGAGGCATTTAGGGGCGATCAGGCCGGCAGGGGAGAGCAGTTAGGGTCGATCAGGCCAGCAGGGGAGAGCAGTTAGGGGGATCAGGCAGGCAGGGGAGCAATTAGGGGCATCAGGCAAGCAGGCAGAGTGGTTATGGGCGATCAGGCAGGCAGCGTGGTTAGGGGAGATCAGGCAGGTGAGCCGTTAGGAGCCAGTATCCTGGATTGCGAGAGGGATATCCGACTGCTGGTTTAGGCCCTATCCCACAGGAATTGGGCTTAAACTGGCAATCAGACATCCCCCGAGGGGTCCCGGATTGGAGAGGGTGCAGGCCAAGCTGAGGGGACCCCCCCCCCCCCCCCCTAACCCATGCACAAAATTTGTGCACTGGGCCTCTAGTATATCTCTAAAATATTAAGTTTGAAAACAGACTGTAAAATATGTATACAGTGACATTCTGTATTTAAAAAAGTAATCCATTTAATAAGTGCATTTATACATAGAGAAAAGTCTGGATGGATAGGCACTAAACTGTTAATTACGGTTCTCTCTATGTTGTGAAATTTTGGATGCTCCCATTTTCTTCCAAATATTTTTATGTATCCTAATTTTTTTTACATTGAATATGTGATTTACAAACTGAAAAAGAAAACATTAGGTCTTTTAAAGTTTATTTAAAATCTTACATATCTACATACACAAATAACCAAATTATAGTTAAGTAAGTACTTAGTGTCAGAAAGTGGACTTAAAATGCCATGAGCTTTTAGGCAGAGATTACTTATAGCTGGAAAAATTAAGGAAGATTACCTAGAGGAGGTAATTGTTGATATAAATTGAAAGATATGCCTGGAAAAGTGTTTCAGGAAGAAGGGGGGTAGCATAGATGGTGTAGCACAGATGTAGAAAAGTATAAGATATTGAGATTATTTTTGGAATGAGAATTTCTCTCCAATTATGTATTTTATATTTATTTTTAAACTACTTCATTGTTTTTCTTCCTAAAGGTTTGAGATTGAAATTGAACCCATTTTTGCAAGTTTGGCTTTATATGATGTAAAGGAAAAGAAAAAGGTAAGGTTATATGATTTAAACATAATAGATTTCAGAAACCTGATTTTAAGTTGTTTTATAAGGTAATAAGTAACAATTTTTTGAGAATTATTAAAGATGGATATTTTACAAAGAAAAATGGAAATTTAAGACTTGTTAAATATATTCTTACTATGAAATAATTTAGTTGATACCTAGATTTTATTTCATTGAAAGAGTTCAAAAGCCAGTAGCAGAAGCAACTTTTAATTTAAAAACAAGAAAAGATACTACAAGAAAAGCATTTTAGGTAATCTATTAAAGGTAACAATGATGATAACAGTGAGTTTTTGTTGACATAATTTTTAAGTTCTTACTACAACAGATCATTTATGTATATTTTAAATATTCTGTCTTAAATACTGCTGTTAGTTTTACCATCATCATTTACAGAAGGCTGTCTTATCACAGCATTTCTTGCTTGTATATTCTAAGCCTGAAGTGTAGTAGAAACTTGACGTGCCTTCAGTGACTTCTGCTGTCAAAATATTACGGTTTTCTGCAGTGGAACTTTGCTTGAGCAACTTGTATTTGCTAAATCAAAACTGCTGAGATATTGTTCATATAATTTTTAAAGACAATTTGGGATAATTCATTTCAATAATAATTTCTTTGTATATTGTATTAGAGGTTACATTTCTAATCAGAAGAGTTTGGGATATGCTTCTTTAGACTATGTTTATTGTATTATATTTTGCAAATAGTTTGTACATTTCTTTGGATTTAGACATGTAAAGAATGGTCAGTGACATATATGATAAACTGTATGTTATAGTATATTATTTTAATATCTGTAATAGTTTAAGATTGGAGATGTATGATTTTTGTGAGTTTTTATAAAATGTATAGATTTAAAAATTTGACATGATTATATTTTTTAGATTTCAGAAAACTTTTATTTTGACCTTAATTCTGAGCAGATGAAAGGATTGCTACGTCCACATGTACCACCTGCTGCCATTACCACCCTGGCAAGATCAGCTATTTTTTCTATCACTTATCCTTCCCAAGATGTTTTTCTTGTAATAAAGGTGAGAATAATCTATATATATAATCCTAAGCGACCGAACGACCGAACGACCAGTCGCTATGACGCGCACAAACCACGAGGGAGCAGATGCTCAACGCAGGAGCTGCTCCCTGGTGGTCAATGTGCTCCCACAGCCAACTTCCCACGGCTGACCAACCTCTCGCGGTCCCTTCCCCCGGCCAGTCGGGCCCAATTGGCCTCGATTGCTGGCCAGGCCGAGGGATCCCACCTGTGCAGGGTCTCTGGTGTTAAATATATTTGTTTATTTGTGTAGTGTCTGTATACTCATCTCTCTATCAGTGGTGCAGCTTTTTATGGGCACAGATTTTGCCTTTACTTATTTTTTCATCTTAATGTTCTTTAACATACACTATAGGTGCTACTTAGTTTTTTCTTGAGTTAGGGACTATATTAGTCAGAGTTTTCCATAGAAACAAACCTGTAGGACACACACACATAAACACACACACACAAAGGAAGGATTTGGCTGAGGGCTAGCAAGTCTGAAATCTGTATGGCAGGCAGGCAGGCTGGAAATTCAGGAAAGAGTTGTTGTCTTGAGTTTGAATCCCACAGAGCAACATACTAGAAACTCAGGCAAGTAGTCTTGAGAATACCTTTTTTTGAGAAACCTCATTTTTTGCTCTGTGACCTTTAACTAATTGGATGAGGCTCACCCACATCATGGAGGGTAATCTACTCTACTCAGTCTACTGATTTAAATGTTAATCATCTCTAAAAAATACCTATACAGCAACATTTAGTCTGATATTTGGTCAAACAACTGCTTTCAATTCTATTGGGTATATACCCAGAAATAGATTTCCTGAATTGCATGGTAGTTCTATTTTTAATATTTGAGGAATCTTTGTACTGCTTTCCATAGTGGATGCACCATTTTACAGTTCACTAGTAGCGGCCAAGGGTGCCAGTTTTTCCATATCCTTGCCAGTATTTGTTGTATATTTAT
Source organism: Myotis brandtii (assembly GCF_000412655.1). NCBI lineage: Eukaryota > Metazoa > Chordata > Mammalia > Chiroptera > Vespertilionidae > Myotis > Myotis brandtii. The sequence continues at coordinate 1,475,271 of NW_005369990.1, forward strand.
TTATTTTTGAGAGTAGCCATTCTGATGGGTGTAAGATGATCTTATTGTGGTTTTGATTTGCATTTCCCTAATGATTAGTGATTTAAACATCCTTTCATATGCTTGTTAGCCATATGTATAGCTTCCTTGGAGAAATGTCTACTCAAGTTGTTTGCACATTTAATAATCAGATTATTATTGTTTTGTTAAGTTATGGTATTTTAAAAAATCTGTTCTGGGCATTAACTCCTTATGATATATATGTATGATTTCTCTCATTTCTTGTCTTTTTACACTGTTGGTTGTGTCCTGTGAAGCACAAAAGTTTTAAATTTTGATGTAGTCCAGTTTATCTACTTTTACTTTAATTGAATGTGCTTTTTTTTTGTCTCAAATCCAAGAAAACATAGTCATGTTCTTTATTTTTTCTTCTAAGAGTTTTATAGTGTTAGGTCTATGTTTAGGTCTTTGATCCATTTCAAATTAATTTTTGTATAACATAAGGTAAAGGTATAATTTTATTTTTTGCAATTGGACATTCAGGTGTTTTGTTTTTTTAACACCATTTGTTGAAAAGACTCTCCTTTTCTCATTGAATGGTCTTGGTACCCTTGTTGAAAATTATTTAACTATATATACAAGGGTTTTATTTCTGGGCTCTATTCTACTACATTGATCTATAGGTATATCTTTATGCCAGTACCACACTGTTTTGATTACTGTAACTTTATATTAAGTTTTGAAATCAAGAAGTTTGAGGCTTCCAGCTTCCAACTTTGTTCCTTTTTTTAAAGCTTGTTTTGACTATTGGAAAAACAAACAAACATAAAAACACCCCATTATTGTGATTTTGATTAAATCTACAGATTGTTTTAGGTAGTATTGACATCTTAATTACATTAAGTTTTCCAGTTCATGAGTACAAGATGTTTTGCCATTTATTTGTGTTTCCTTTATTTATTTATTTTTACCACTGTTTTATAGTTTTCAAAATACAAATCTTTCAGTTCTTGATTAGTTCCTCAGTATTTTATTCTTTTTGATATTATTGGAAATGGAATTATTTTCTTAATTTCCTTTTCAAATTGCTCATTTTTAGTGTATAGACATACAACTTATTTTTGCATGGTTTGTATCTGACACTTTGCTGAATTCCTTTATGTTCTAAAGAGTGTGTGTGGGTGTGTGTGTGTGCGCGCGCGCGTGAGTGAAATACTAGGGTTTTCTGTATAAAAGATCATGTCTTCAAAGAGATAATTTTACTTTTTCCTTTTTAATTTGAATGTGTTTTATTTCTTTTTCTTGCCTAATTGCTCTGACTCAGTCTTCCAGTTACTATGTTGAATAGAATTGGCAAAAGTGAGCATCCCTATCTTGTTGCTGATCTTAGAGGGAAAGTTTTAAGTCTTTTAACACCTAGTATGATGCTATCTTGCGGGCTTTGCATATAAGGGCTTGATTATGTTGAGGTAGCTTTCTTAAATTCCTAGTTTGTTGAATGTTTCTTTCATGAAAGTATATTGAATTTTGTTCAGTGCTTTTTCTGTATTAATTGAGATGATCATGTGATTTTATTATATTGATTAATTTTTATATGTTAAATCATCCTTGCATTCCATACTGATAGCTTTTTTTTAAAAGTTTAATCTTTAATTTCTGCCTTTGACAGTTAGAAAAAGTCCTTCAGCAAGGAGACATTGGAGAGTGTGCAGAACCATATATGATTTTCAAAGAAGCAGATGCCACCAAGGTATAGAATGTCATGCCTCTCATCTCCCCCACTTTTGTATTTATTGCCATTCACTCCCATTTCCCCCAAATCCCCAAACCCAACCCTAAATTACCTCTAATCTCCCAAATTATTATCTGGGAAACTACTATAGAAAGCATACTAATAAATTTTTTTTTAAATATATTTTATTGATTTTTTACAGAGAGGAAGGGAGAGAGATAGAGAGTTAGAAACATCGATGAGAGAGAAACATCGATCAGCTGCCTCCTGCACATCTCCTACTAGGGATGTGCCCGCAACCCAGGTACATGCCCTTGACCGGAATCGAACCTGGGACCCTTCAGTCCGCAGGCCGACGCTCTATCCACTGAGCCAAACCGGTTTCGGCCATACTAATAAATTTAATTCATTTTTTCCTATTATCCTACTCAGTTTCTTTCTTTATTTGCTTTGTCACCTCGCTTGTGTCACATACTGTGCTATTCTTTAAAATATCCCTCACCAAACATTAATTGATTATTTAAATTATTTTTTTTGTAGAAAGCCAATTCAGTTTAATTCCTAAATCATTTTTCTTATATATACAGAATAGTGATATTGATTGAACGTTTCCTAGCAAAACAGAAATATTCTAGGCCAGGGGTGGGCAAACTTTTTGACTCGAGGGCCACAATGGGTTCTTAAACTGGACCAGAGGGCCGGAACAAAAGCATGGATGGAGTGTTTGTGTGAACTAATATAAATTCAAAGTAAACATCATTACATAAAAGGGTACGGTCTTTTTTTTTTTAGTTTTATTCATTTCAAAGGGGCCGGATCCGGCCCGCGGGCCATAGTTTGCCCACGGCTGTTCTAGGCCTCTGTCTAGCTACAGATAATTAAGAATGTGTTAAAAATAGAAAATATAACCTCTGTTTTGTCATGAAATAACAAATTTCTAGAATTTAGATAAACTTCTAAAGCAAAAAATAATTGGTCAACAATAGGTACCAAATTCCAGATACCCTGAGTTAGCTATAGGAATAACAGGTGATCTTGGGTCTTTGAACACTTCATTTAATACTGGAATATATCCCAAGAAACCAGAAACACCAATCAGAAAGGATATATGCACCCCTATGTTCATAGCAGCACAATTCACCATAGCTAAGATCTGGAAACAGCCTAAGTGCCCATCAGTAGATGAATGGATTAGAAAACGGTGGTACATCTACACGATGGAATACTATGCTGCTGTAAAAAAGAAGGAACTCTTACGATTTGCAACGGCATGGATGGAACTGGAGAGCATTATGCTAAGTGAAATAAGCCAGTCAATGAAGGAAAAATACCACATGATCTCACTCATTCATGGATAATAAAGACCATTATAAACTTTTGAACAATTAAAAAAAAAAATACTAGAAACACCCAGGAGAGGTATGTTTGAGAAATACTTGACAGACTACAAAATGTTTTACTTTCTATTTTTCTGAGATTCAGAACAAGAGCTGAGCCTTTTCTGCTATTATAAGTAGATCTGAACACATGATAATCTTCTCTGATCCCTGGCTGTCTGGTTGAAAGCAGCGTTAAAGTATTCAGGCTTTCCCAGGTTGTCATTTTACAAATTAAATTTGCTCTGTTATATGGAGTTCATAGGTATTATAGCAGTTTATTCCACATTTCTTCTTACATATTTACATAAGCTGATAGAATTAAGTATACTTTATAGCTAGGCTTTTAAAGCAAGAACCTATTTTTAAGGTATACTAGGTATAGCAATAAAAGTGATGCCATTTAGCTATCTGTCCATCTTTTCCCAGCTCTGAGTCTTCAGGTAGGGAACTGTCATTAGAGTAAACCACACCAATAGACATACTGTATAGAAAGAATATGTGAGGAATTTGGTGTGGGTTTTCACTCTTGGACCATTGGTTGGATATTGCAGGTCGCCTTAGTGTTTGTTCAGGAATAGCCTAAAAGTTGAGCCAGCCTCAGGATGTCTTCCAGGTAGGCATGTATTGTTTGTACCATTAGTCTTTTTCCAGGATTTAGTACTCTTATAATACTTTTTTTTTTTTTGCTTCATTTATTACTACTCTTGGCTTATTATTAGCATATTTGTGCCCTACACTCCCACTTCATGGTTGCTCTAAGTTAGGGACTATTTTAAATTGGCTCAAGTGCTTCCATATTTTTTAGAATATTTAAATTTAATGAGTTATGACCTAGAATATTTTATAGTTTGCAGTTGGAAACATGGTTATGTTTCCTTTCATAAAATAGTACTTAAAATACATAAACATATTTGACACTTGCTCTTTTTTCTCCAGAGATAAGATAATTTTAAACAAAAATGTTGAAGACTTATTCTGTACATACATTTTATAGAACAGGTTAAGGTTGTTCAGTGGTTAAGATAGTACACTGTTAATTGATCTCTGAAAGGTACAGATTGTTTTTCCATCTTTGTTGAAAATTGAGAATTTTTAAACTGTGTCTTTATTATGAAATAGCCTTTAATTCATTTCTTTGAGCATAATCATATAATGTATAAAGTTTTGTTTTGCAGAATAAGGAAAAATTGGAGAAGCTGAAAAGTCAAGCTGATCAGTTTTGCCAAAGACTTGGAAAATATCGCATGCCTTTTGCTTGGACTGCGATCCATTTAATGAATATTGTTAGCAGTGCTGGGAGTTTGGAAAGAGATTCTACAGAGGTAGAAATTAGTACTGGAGGTAAGAGTGTTTTATATAAAATGTTTCTAAATATATAATTTTTTTCTTTTTTCTTAGATAAACTTGTTTTATGTGTAGACTTTGCAATGTGATGAGGCATACAATGGTTTCTTTTTTTGCCTTTTGTTAAACCCTTAACAGCTTTTTTGAGATGTAATTTGCATACCATACATTTCACCTATTTTAAGTGTATAATTCAGTGTTTTTTTAATGTAGTCCCAAGGTTCTGCAATCATCATTACAATCTAATTGTGGAATGCTTTCATAGTCATTAGCAGTCATTTCCCATTCTCCCCAAATCCCCAAACCCAAAACTAAACAACCTCAAATCTACTTACCAGTAAGTCATATGGATTTTCTTGTTCCAGACATTCCATATCAATAGAATTATGTAATATCTAGTCTTTTGTGTCTAGCTTCCTTTGCTTAGTATAATGTTTTAAAGTTAATCTGTGCTATAGCATGTGTCAGTATTTCATTTTTTATTGCTGAATAATGGTCCATTGTACTAGTCTGTTAAGTATGAAATAACATTATGTCTAAATAAACAACGTACATAACTTAATTAAAAATACTTTCCTGCTAAAATATGCTAACCATCGTCTGAGCCTTCAATGAGTTGTAATCTTTTTGCTGGTGGAGAGTCTTGCCTCAGGGTTAATGTCTGCTGACTGATTAGTGGTGGCGGCTGAAGGTTGGGGTATCTGTGGCAATTTCTGAAAATACAACAGCAATGACATTTGCTGCATTAATTGACTCTTTTGCCAATGATTTCTCTATAGCATGTGATGCTGTTTGATGGCATTTTACCTACAGAACTTCTTTCATAATTGGAGTCAGTTCTTTTAAACCCTGCTGCTGCTTTATCACCTAAGTTTATATAATTTCTATATCCTTTGTTGTCATTTCAACAATCATCACAGCATCTTCATCAGGAGTCAGTTCTATCTCAAGAAACCACTCTCTCTGATCAACCATAAGAAGCAATTCCTCATCTGTTAACGTTTTATCATGAAATGTAGCAATTCGGTCACTTCTTCAGGCTCCACTAAGTCTAGTTCTCTTGCTATTTCCACCACATCTGCAGTTACTTCCTCCACTGAAATCTTCAACCACTCAAAGTCATCAGTGAGGGTTGGAATCAACTTCTTCCAAATTCCTGTTAACGTTGGTATTTTGACTGCTTCTCATGAATCTGTATTGTTCTTAATGACATCGAGAATGGTGAATCATTTCCAGAAAGTTTCAATTTACTTGCCCAGATCCATCAGATGAATCACTGTGGCAGATATATCCTTATGAAATGTATTTTTTAAATAAAAAGACTTAAAAGTTGAAATTACTCCTTGATCCATGGGCTGCAGAATGGATGTTGTGTTAGCAGGCATGAAAACATTAATGTACATCTCCATTAGAGCTCTTGGGTGACCAGGTGCATTGCCAATGAGTAGTATTATTTTGAAAGGAATATTTTTTTCTGAGCAATAGGTCTTAACAGTGGGCTTAAAATGTTCAGTGAATCATGTAGGCAGATGTGCTATCATCCAGGCTTTGCTGTTCCTTTTATAGAGCACAGGCAGAGTAGTTTAGCATAATTCTTAAGGACCCTAGGATTTTTAGAATGGCAAATAAGCACTGGCTTCTATGTAAAGTCACTAGCTGCCTTAGCCCCTAACAAGAGAGTCAGGTGTTGAAGCTTTGAACCCAGGCGTTAACTTCTCCTCTCTAGCTATAAAGTCCTAGATAGCATCTGCTAACCTAAGGCTGTTTTGTCTCTATTTGGAATCTGTTTAGTGTAGCCACCTTCATTAATTATCTTAGCTAGATCTTCTGGATAACGCTGCAGCTTCTATATCAGCACTTGCTGCTTCACCTTGCACTTTCATGTTATGAAAGATGGCTTCTTTCCTTAAGCCTATGAACCAGTCTCAGCTAGCTTCAACCTTTTCATCGGCATCTTCCTCACTTCTCTCAGCCTTCATAGAATTGAAGAGAGTTAGGATCTTGCTTTGGATTTGGCTTTGGCTGAAGGGAATGTTGTGGGTGGTTTGATCTTCTATCCAGACCACTAAAATATTCTCCATATCAACAATAAGACTGTTTCGCTTTCTTATTTTTTGTGTGTTCACTGGAGCAGCACTTTTAATTTCTTTCACGAACTTTTCTTTGCCTTTACAAATTGGCCAACTCTTTGGTGCAAGAGGCCTAGCTTTCAGCATATCTTGGCTTTCAACATTCTCTCATTAAGCTTAATCAGTTGTAGCTTTTGATTAAAAATGAGAAACATAGGACTTTCTTTCACTTGAATACTTGGAGGCCATTGTAGGGTTATTATTTGGCCAATTTCAGTATTGTTGTGTCTCAGGGAATTGGGGTCTCTAGGAGAGGGAGAGAGATAGGAGAACAACCCATCAGTGGAACAATCAGAACACACATTTATTAAGTTTGCTCTCTTAAGTTTGTGATGCCCCAAAACAATTACAATAATAACATCAGAGATCACTGATCACAGATTACCATAACAAATATAATAACAGTGAAAAAGTTTGAAATAGCTCTAGCTGGTTTGGCTCAGTTGATAGAGCATTGGCTTGCGGACCAAAGGGTCCTGGGTTCGATTCCAATCAAGTGCATGTACCTTGGTGGCAGGCTTCTCCTCAGCCTGGGCCCTGGTCAGGGCATGTGCAGGAGGCAACCAATTGATGTTTCTCTCACATCGATATTTCTCTCTGTCTTTCACTCTCTCTTCCACTGTCTCTAAAAAATCAATGGAAAAATATCCTTGGGTGAGGATTAAAAAAAAAATAGTTTGAAATATTGTGAGAATTACCAAAATGTGAACAGAGACAAATTGAGCAAATACTATTGAAAAAATGGCACCAATAGAGTTGCTCAATGCAGGGTTGCCACAAATTTTTAATATGTGAAAAATGTAATATCTGTAGAGTGCAATAAAGCAAAGAGCAATAAAACAAGATATACCTATATAAAATCTGTCTTGGAGAATGTCTTATGTGTGCTTGAGAAGAATGTGCATTTGCCTTTTGTTTAGTGGAGTATATTGTAGATGTCTGGTAGGTCTAGTTTGTTTATAGTTTTGTTTTAAGTCTTCAACATAATTATTTTATTGGGTTTGAATAGTAGGGTTATCTTGCAAAAATTTGAATGAAAGTTTCAAATTCAAGTGCTATAAGACTGAGGGACCATATATAGTGACTAAAATTTATAGTTCCTCTATATCTGTTCTTCTTAGCTCATCTTTGGTCATATGCATAATCTTTGTATGGTAATTACCTTTTTTTTTACATTGGAGAATTTTAAAGAGAATCAGAAGATTTAGGTGTAATATTTCCTTACTGATCTCCCCAGAAGTGAAATTCTTCTACTATAGTCAATGTGCTAAGTGGTTATTTTCAACCTCAGTGGATTTCCACCCTGTTTGGAAAGCTGCTTTAAAACAAATTTTTTAAACATTATAAAAATGAATATTTTACTTTTTTTTCCTTCGTAGAACGAAAAGGGTCTTGGTCAGAGAGGAGGAATTCTAGTATTGTTGGCAGACGATCACTTGAAAGGACAACAAGTGGAGATGATGCTTGTAACCTGACCAGCTTTCGACCTGCTACACTCACAGTGACAAATTTTTTTAAGCAGGTATTGTTCTGTCATGTAGGAATTCTAGGGAGTTATTTGTCTGTAAATTTCTTTTGGTTTCAGAAAAATCGTGAATGTATATGCACATATAATAATTGATTATAATTTCAAGAAATTTAAAAAAATTAAGAATAAAAATAAAATATATAATAATAAAAATAAGTTAAATATATCTGTTTTATCATTTTATTTAAATAGTGACATTGTCTAATAATGCATCAGAATCAATCCTCCACATCTATATTCTACTGCTTCAGTGAGCTTTATTCCCCCTAGTTTTTTTGTGAGTGTATGCATACTGGATTTTGAAGTAAAATTAATTTTATAATGTGAACCAAGATCAGAAAAATTTGAAAGCCTTTGTCTTGAGTCAGCAGATGACCAGAACCATATAAGAATGGAAGAAAATTTGTATTAGTGTGACAAACTGGAGAAGAACCATTCACGTGTTTTGGAGCAGATTAAAGGAAAATGCAAAATACTCTCTCAAAATTCCTCCTTTTAAGATGTTATTCTAAATATAGGGAGGAAATCCTGGCCTTCTGATACCTTGTAACTTGAGAGAGCTAGATTTTAGGGCAGGATGTGCCATGAGTTGACAGATAACAATGTACTTGAAGTGCCTTTCACAATTATCTATCAATAGCATTCATAGGCAACTGCTCTGAGACACTCAGATGGAAAATAAAGCAGGTAAGGAGTGTCTGAAGTGGTAAGGGTCTTTTTATTATGAACTAGAGGCCCTTGCACGGACCCGGTGGAGTCCCTTGGCCTGGCCTCTGGGGATTGGGTTGAAACTGGCTCTCCGACATCCCCTGAGGGGTCCCAGGTTGTGAGAGGGCTGTTCTCGGGTGATGCACCCCAGAATCAGGCTCCCTCCTCTCTGGTTCTGAGTGCATCACCTGAGAACCACAGCTGCCAAGTCACCGCAGCTCAGCAGCTCCTGGATTGAGCGTCTCCCCCCGGTGGTCAGTGCGCATCACAGCTACCGGTTGGAGCGTCTGCCCTCTGGTGGTCATTGCATGTCATAGTTACCCGTCGGACAGTCGTATGGTCGCTCAGGCTTTTATATATATAAAACATTATAAAAATGAATATTTTACTTTTTTTTCCTTCGTAGAACGAAAAGGGTCTTGGTCAGAGAGGAGGAATTCTAGTATTGTTGGCAGACGATCACTTGAAAGGACAACAAGTGGAGATGATGCTTGTAACCTGACCAGCTTTCGACCTGCTACACTCACAGTGACAAATTTTTTTAAGCAGGTATTGTTCTGTCATGTAGGAATTCTAGGGAGTTATTTGTCTGTAAATTTCTTTTGGTTTCAGAAAAATCGTGAATGTATATGCACATATAATAATTGATTATAATTTCAAGAAATTTAAAAAAATTAAGAATAAAAATAAAATATATAATAATAAAAATAAGTTAAATATATCTGTTTTATCATTTTATTTAAATAGTGACATTGTCTAATAATGCATCAGAATCAATCCTCCACATCTATATTCTACTGCTTCAGTGAGCTTTATTCCCCCTAGTTTTTTTGTGAGTGTATGCATACTGGATTTTGAAGTAAAATTAATTTTATAATGTGAACCAAGATCAGAAAAATTTGAAAGCCTTTGTCTTGAGTCAGCAGATGACCAGAACCATATAAGAATGGAAGAAAATTTGTATTAGTGTGACAAACTGGAGAAGAACCATTCACGTGTTTTGGAGCAGATTAAAGGAAAATGCAAAACACTCTCTCAAAATTCCTCCTTTTAAGATGTTATTCTAAATATAGGGAGGAAATCCTGGCCTTCTGATACCTTGTAACTTGAGAGAGCTAGATTTTAGGGCAGGATGTGCCATGAGTTGACAGATAACAATGTACTTGAAGTGCCTTTCACAATTATCTATCAATAGCATTCATAGGCAACTGCTCTGAGACACTCAGATGGAAAATAAAGCAGGTAAGGAGTGTCTGAAGTGGTAAGGGTCTTTTTATTATGAACTAGAGGCCCTTGCACGGACCCGGTGGAGTCCCTTGGCCTGGCCTCTGGGGATTGGGTTGAAACTGGCTCTCCGACATCCCCTGAGGGGTCCCAGGTTGTGAGAGGGCTGTTCTCGGGTGATGCACCCCAGAATCAGGCTCCCTCCTCTCTGGTTCTGAGTGCATCACCTGAGAACCACAGCTGCCAAGTCACCGCAGCTCAGCAGCTCCTGGATTGAGCGTCTCCCCCCGGTGGTCAGTGCGCATCACAGCTACCGGTTGGAGCGTCTGCCCTCTGGTGGTCATTGCATGTCATAGTTACCCGTCGGACAGTCGTATGGTCGCTCAGGCTTTTATATATATAGATAGATTGTAATACAAGAAAGAGTTTAGAAAAGGCCTCAGTGTTACTTCGATGAGGTAATAGCCAAGTACAGCTATGGAAACAGAGCAGTAGATTTACCTGATACAATGACACAACCTTGCAACTATGACATTTTTCTCTTTTTGTGCTTCAGCTGCTACATCACTTCTGCTGTTTTCACAGCTCTTCTTTGCATTTCTTAAGCTGCTTTATCATTGAACTGGTATTGTAAACTCAAATCAACCAGTTATCCATCCACCTACCCACCTATTTATTCAAAGGTACTTTATTGAGCATTCACCATGTACTGAGCATCATTCTACCCACCTACGTATTTATCTAACAAATACTTTTTGAGTGTTCACCATGTACTGGAGACCAGTAACCCGAAACTAGCACAAACTACTTGTGAAACTTAAAAAGCAACGATTGCTGGGGACATAGAGCAATGGGAAGCATTAACACTTGACTTTCAGAGCTCTGTAATTTTTAAAAAAAATATATTTTATTGATTTTCTGCACATCTCCTACTAGGGATGTGCCCGCAACCAAGGCACATGCCCCTGACCGGAATTGAACCTGGGACCTTTCAGTCCGCAGGCCGACGCTCTATCCACTGAGCCAAACCGGTTTTGGCGAGCTCTGTAATTTTTTAAACTATTAGTATGTACAATTTTTATAAGTATTTTTAAATAGCTAGAATATTATATATCAGGCAAATGCAGATTAAGTAAAAAGCAGAGATTATAATTTTAATAAAGTAGAATTAAAGGCACAATTTTCTCCTAAATGAGAAACAAAAGCAGGTTTTTGTTTTGTTTTGTTTTGTTTTTAATTGATGAGGGGTTACTACTTATGATTGGGATATAGTAATCAGTGCTTATGTACAGATTTTAAATGTGACAAGCTAAAGTTATTAGAAATACATGGAGATTTAAAAATAAAATAAAATTCACACATTAGTTTTAAGGGCATTTTTTCTACTTACTAAAATGTGTGTAAGTTGTTGCTTTAGGAGTACACAACAGTAAACCAGCAGTGTGGAGAAGGGGTTGTCAGCTAGGTTCATTCACATGTTTAGAGGTTGACTGGGGTCTGCTGATCTAGACTGACTTTTGGGAAGACAGAAATAACAGACCTCTTTCATATTTCTCAACTTGTACTCTCATCATCTAGCAGGCAGGCTTGATAATGTTCTCATAGCAGTGGCTAAAGTTCAAGAGGGAGGGCAAGCTCAGTTGTGCAAATGTTTTTGAAGTTTCTGCATCATCTTTGCTTATTGGCCAACGCAAGCCTGGGGAGGGAGTTAATGTCCCACCTAACAAAAGGTATGGAAACAGATATGGAGTAAAGAATAGAGGTCAATAGTATAATCAATTTAACAGGTTAAGTCAGCCGTGGGCAAACTACGGCCCGCGGGCCGGATCCGGCCCGTTTGAAATGAATAAAACCAAAAAAAAAAAGACCGTACCCTTTTATGTAATGATGTTTACTTTGAATTTATATTAGTTCACACAAACACTCCATCCATGCTTTTGTTCCGGCCCTCCGGTCCAGTTTAAGAACCCATTGTGGCCCTCGAGTCAAAAAGTTTGCCCACCCCTGGGTTAAGTAGACAGAAATAATTGAATCTAAAAATAATCTTAATGTATCTATATATGTAAAAGCCTAATATGCTAAGTGTTCCACTGTTCGGTCGATCATTCGGTCAACAGCTTGACCAGTCGCTACGACGTGCACTGACCACCAGGGGGCCGACGCTCCAATCGGTAGCTTGCTTCTGGGGTCTGGTGGATCGGGAGTGGGTGAGACTGGCTGGACGTACCCTGGAGCCAGTCTCCCGTGGTCCCTCCCTAGCCTCTAAAATATTTCTTCTAATTAATTTCCTTTCAATGTGCATGAATTTGTGCACCAGGCCTCTAGTTATAAATAAGAACCATTTAAGGATGCATTTAATTCTGTATTCAAAAGGAGAGAATATACTGTGTTAGCAACTGATAGAACATTTGTAATAATTATATGTTAGGTCACTGAAAAAATCTTCATAGAGTCAAATTTGCTAACCATAACTCAATAAAACTAAAAACTATTTATAAAAGTATTAACAAAAACCTCCAGCCTTTTGGAAAGTAAAAATCACTTTTCTAGATAGTGGGATAAAAGATGAGCAATTCTGTATCCTGTTGAGAATATAGCAGTGAGCAGGTGGAATATGTAGCTCAGGGTGAGCTCATAGTAGTAAAGTAACCTTAACCCTATTTAAGATAAAAAGACAACATGAACTATGCTTTAAAACCACTAAGGTATTAAATGCAGGAGGTTTAGATTAATAAACTCTAAAAACTAACTCTTGAATTAAAAAACAAAATTAATCCCTACCTATTTTAATATCATTCGGTCAACTGCTTGACCAGTCGCTATGACGTGCACTGACCACCAGAGGGCCGATGCTCCAATCGGTAGCTTGCTACTGGGGTCTGGTGGATCGGGAGTGGGTGAGACTGGCCGGACGTACCCTGGAGCCAGTCTCCTGTGGTCCCTCCCTAGCCTCTAAAATATTTCTTCTAATTAATTTCCTTTCAATGTGCATGAATTTGTGCACCAGGCCTCTAGTTGTAAATAAGAACCATTTAAGGATGCATTTAATTCTGTATTCAAAAGGAGAGAATATACTGTGTTAGCAACTGATAGAACATTTGTAATAATTAATTATATGTTAGGTCACTGAAAAAATCTTCATAGAGTCAAATTTGCTAACCATAACTCAATAAAACTAAAAACTATTTATAAAAGTACTAGAGGCCCGGTGCACAAAAATTTGTGCACTCAGGGGTGGGAGGGGGGTCCCTCAGCCCGGCCTGTGCCCTCTTGCAGTCTGGGACCCCTCAGGAGATAACGACCTGCTGGCTTAGGCCTGCTCCTGGGTGGCAGAGGGCAGGCCCAATCCCTAGGTGCAGCCCCTGGTCGGGCTCAGAGCAGGGCTGATTGGGGAGTTGGGGCGCCGCCCCCTGTCATGCACAGAGCAGGGCCAATCAGGGGGTTGGGGCGCCGCCACTGTCACACTCAGGGCAGGGCCGATGGGGAGGTTATGGCTCTACCCCGGCTGCCAGCCGCCATCTTGGCTGACAGTTAATTTGCATAAGGATATGCTGATTAGCCAATGGGAAGGGTAGCGGTCGTACGCTAATTACCATGTTTCTCTTTTATTTGTGTAGATTAACAAAAACCTCCAGCCTTTTGGAAAGTAAAAATCACTTTTCTAGATAGTGGGATAAAAGATGAGCAATTCTGTATCCTGTTGAGAATATAGCAGTGAGCAGGTGGAATATGTAGCTCAGGGTGAGCTCATAGTAGTAAAGTAACCTTAACCCTATTTAAGATAAAAAGACAACATGAACTATGCTTTAAAACCACTAAGGTATTAAATGCAGGAGGTTTAGATTAATAAACTCTAAAAACTAACTCTTGAATTAAAAAACAAAATTAATCCCTACCTATTTTAATTGCAAAATATTATATTAAATTAAAAAAATTTTTTAATTAGGTATGGTTTGGTTTGGTTTGTCTCTTTTCCCAGGATGGAGGTCTTTTCATTTTTTTTTCTTTCTGGTTTAATATCAAGATAGTTATACTTTATTTCAAGAGAAGTTTTTGTTACTACTTCTTTCCTCTTGTAAATTTAGTCAATGCTTTATATTTTGCATTTGAGAGACTTGTGATATAAAATTGAAAAGACAATATAAACTCAAGTGTTATAAGTTTTTAAGAATGTCATTATATGTATATCTGTTTTATATCAATACTCTTTTTTTTATCCTTTTCATCTATCTCTAATTTGTATTGATTTTCCATATTTTAGAGTTCCCCGTAATACCTTGTAAACATAATGGGCTATAAATAAATATATAAAATTTAAAAACAGATAGCAGTATCATAACTCAATAAAATTTGAAAGCATAAAAAAGGAAATAAGTCCACATACTGATTTTTAATCACGATTATATAAATTTTACTTTTCACTCTGACTCAAATGAAGGAAAAAGGGCAGGATTATTAACAAGCAATATTTTAAATCTACCATATTAATTTTATCAAATAATTTTTCCTTTGTTTTTAAAATCAGGAAGGAGACCGCTTAAGTGATGAAGATCTGTACAAATTCCTTGCCGATATGAGAAGGCCATCTTCTGTTTTACGGAGACTAAGACCTATTACAGGTATTTAAAATTTTTAACTAGAAATAATTATAACTGTTATCATCACAAGTATATTGTATTGTTTGTAATATGTATTCCTTTTTTACTTACTTGGCCCATATGTCTGTCTGTGCTCAATGCCTGTCAGTACTCTTCATCTCATTCTACCCTCATGTGGTCTGACAGTTTGGATGCAGGAACCTTTGATAATTTTTTTTTTTAATAAATCTTTATTGTTCAGATTATTACAGTTGTTCCTCTTTCCCCCCCCCCCATAGCACCCCTCCACCTGGTTCCCACCACAAAAAATTAAAATTAAGTGAATAAAAAGATATATTACCTTTTAAGGCACTTTGATATATATAACATCTTAACACACACACACACACACACACACACACACACACACACACACATATATATATATATATATCGTGTTGGAATCATTTACTTAATCTATTATTTTTGGATTTGGTAAATGATACACTTTGATGAACTGATTATATTACTGAATAGTTTAC
>NW_005369990.1:1491109-1493498 GCF_000412655.1 Myotis brandtii
TGTGCTAGGTGTCCTATAGGGCCCAGTGGCTCAGCCTCCCCAATTACCTGAGTTGGACACTCTTGTTGCACCCCTTTGTGGGCTTTGTGCACAGTCTTGTTGTAGTTAAGCCTTGATTGTTGTAGGTATCACTGGGAGGAATTGACCTCCAGGCCAATTGTATATGAGAATCAGCTGTGTCTACAGTGGGAGAACTTCTGTGCTGGAGACACCCTTCTGGGGCAAGACTTGCTTCAATGGGGCTTTGGTTCTCACTGAGTCTGCCCCCTGAGTGTGTCCCTTATGGGTCTGAGGAGTTGTAATCTGGATGGTCCCACTCTGACCACTGGGTACACTGGCTCTTGGATCTCTAAGGAGGTGCTAATTTAGCCTCCTGTAGTTCTGGATGATGTCTGTTTTGTCTTTTAGTTGTAGTTTTGAAGTGGTTGTGCGAGGCAGCAATTTCAGGTGTTTACCTATGCTGCCATCTTGGTTCTCTCGGAACCTTTGATAATTTAAGTACTGAAATGAGAGCGATGAATAATACCATGGCTTAAAATTATTTTCCAGAGGAAAAAATGCATGAAGTGGTAAAATTTAGAAACATTCATATTATGATCAGAGCAAACCATTCCAGAGTAAAACTATTTTTTAAGCCTACCAAGTTTAAATTAAACATTTAATCTTTGAAATTGTAGCTTGTTCCTGTGCTAGATTTCTGTTTGTTTGGTTTGTTTTTTTGCTGTTTCTTTTTCATTCATCCATTTATTCATTCATTCAGTATTTTACATGTATTTATGTCTGTCTCAGGAATTTATACCTTTGAGACTTGCTAAAATGAAGTGATTTAGAGGACTGAGACAATAATAATTTTGGTTTCTTTCCAGACTTCTTGCAAAAATATGATCTAAATTAATTAAAAAACATTTTCAACATGAAGTTTTTATTTATTATGTTTACATTGTTTTTACAATATATTTTTATATGCAGCTCAGCTGAAGATAGACATTTCTCCGGCACCAGAAAATCCTCATTATTGCCTAACCCCAGAGCTGCTTCAGGTGAAGCTTTACCCTGACAGTCGAGTTAGACCTACCAGAGAAATTTTGGAGTTTCCTGCTAGGGATGTCTATGTTCCAAACACTACTTACAGGTAATACATTTTAATTTGGGAGAATTTTGAAATGAGATACTGTATATTCTAATAGTAATATAGAACTAGAATGAAACTCTTCAAAAGTCTTGTGTAGCTTTGTTACTTGTTCCATTTCTTATCACATGACTATATTAATAGCTGTAATGTATGAAGCTTTTACTGTGTGCCAGATAAAATCTTAATTATCTTACATACATTATCTTATTTAATTCTCATAACTTGAGGTATGTGTTACCTTCATTTTAGAAGTGAATAAACAGAGATCGAGAGGTTAAGTATACTTGAGTGTGGTGGAGCTAGCACTTGAATCGTGGGCTGTTAGTTTAAAACATTTGAACTCCTAGTTTCTATTTTTTCTCAAATGGTCTTATTAACAGAATCTAGCATTACACATGAATCAAGTTTATGTGCCTAAACTATGTTCTAACAGTAACAGTATTTGGTAAATATACACTATTTAGAGAATACCTGACACGAGGTTATTGGCTAAGCTATTTTTTAGGCTGAACACTACATAACTCCAGGGGTACCATTTATGAATGATGCGAGGTTATTGGCTAAGCTATTTAGGCTAAACACTACATAACTCCAGGGGTACCATTTATGAATGATGCTCCCCACATTTTGTGAATGCTGAGACCCTGACTTGATATGTCTGTTGGTATATCCAACAGGGCAGCTCAGACATAAGATTCTAATGCAGACTTCCCCATCTTAGCATATTTCACTACCATTTACCCAGTTCCTGAGGCCAAAATTTTGGGAATCAAAATGATTTCCCTTCTTTTCTTACTCCTCCATTTACTCCTAGAACAAGTTTTATAGGCTTTAATTTTTAAATGTATCCCAAATCTAGTATTTTTCATGTCCTCCACCTTTAAAACTCAGTCAAAGTCACCATGTAGGTCAGCATTGTCAAATAGAAATATAATGTTAACCACATTTGTAATTTAAAATTTTATAGTTGCTACATTAAAAAAATAAAAAGAAACAAGTGAAATTAATTTTAATTATTTGTTGTTTAACCCAGTATACCTAACATATCATTTTGACATGTACTAAATGTAAAAATTATTGAAATATCTTACTTCTTTCCTCTCCTACTAAAGTCTTCAAAATCTGAGGTGTATTTTACTTTTAAAGCACTTCTCATTTCAGATGCTAAAGAGCCACGTGGGACTAGAGGCTATTATATTGGACTAGAGGCCCGGTGCACAAAAATTTGTGCACTCGGGGGGCGGGGGGAGGGGGGTC
>NW_005369990.1:1494482-1502441 GCF_000412655.1 Myotis brandtii
AGGGGGTTTGGGCGCTGCCCCCTGTCACGCTGATCCCGGTGCCGGGAGCCTCGCTGCTCCGCTGATCCCGGTGCTGGGAGGCCTATTACCCTTTTACTATATAGGATAGGGGCCTGGTGCATGGATATGGGCTGGCTGGTTTGCCCTGAAGGGTGTCCTGGATCAGGGTGGGGGTCCCCACTGGGGTGCCTGGCCAGCCTGGGTGAGGGGATGATGGCTGTTTGCAGCTGGTCACACACCCTTCAGGGTGGGGGTCCCCACTGAGGTGCCTTGCCAGTCTGGGTGAGGGGCTGAGGGCTGTTTTCCGGCTGGCGAGTGACTAAAGCTTCCAACTGCTCCTTGTTTCTTTTTCTTGTTTTTTTTTTTTTATTCTGGGCCAGCTTTAGCTCTGAGGCCTCGCTGCTGAAAACATAGATACAATGTTGCGGTCCGAGCCCGGCTGAATGGAAGCCGGTTTCTGGGGGTTTGTTTAGCTTCTTATTTGCAACATAGTATATAGTTGCTTAGACTTGCAGCTGAGAGGCTGGCAAGTAAGGCAGCGAATGTTGGAGTCTGCAGCAAGCAAGCCTCGTGCTCGCTTCAGTGCCTGGCTGCCGGCCGCCATCTTGGCTGACAGTTAATTTGCATATACTCACTGATTAGCCAATGAAAAGGGTAGCGGTCGTACGCTAATTACCATGTTTCTCTTTTATTAGTGTAGATAGCTGCTAATCTTGAGTTTTGTTGTCCCTTTTTAATTTGATCATCTTATTTCTACTCCTGCCTCAGTCAACTCTCAACATTGCAGTCAGAGAGGTTTTTGAAAGTTAAAAATCAGATCATTCATTCCTCTTTCTAAAACCCTCTAGTTGTTTCCATTATAAGCAAAAAAAGAAGTATTTTTTGTAATTGTTTATAAGACTCTACGTATCTGGCTTCTGCCTTTCTTTAACTTCATGTCCCTCTAATCTCTGGTTTGCTTGCTTCATTTTAGCCTCAATGGCCTTTTTGTTCATCCTTGTACAAACAAAATTCAATTCTGCGTAAGGCTTTCTATTTGTTTTCTTTGCCTCTTGTTTTCCCCCAGATTTCTGCATGGCTTGGTTCCTTTTTCAAACATATATCTCTTAAAGGTCACTTCTTAGAGAAGCTTACTCTCATCACCCTACCTAAAATGATCCACTGCTTCCCTCCTCTAGCTCTTTACCCTTATTGTATTTATCATTATCTGACATTATATGTAGTTATGGGATCATTTTTGTCTTTCTCATTAGAATGTAATTACTGTAAATGCCAGGGACTTGTCTGTTTTGTTTATCTTCAGCATCTAGCACAGTGTGCTAGCACACCAAAAGCACATAATAAATATTTATTCAATGAATTAAGAAACTGGAAACTAGACACTGGTCTAGGGTGGGATTTAGAGTCTACAGATATGAATTTATAAAAGTAGTTTTTATGTTTGAGATGGAATGCTTGATTTTATATTTTTAAAAAGGTCATTAAAACCTTATTTTATAAAGGCTTATTGTGGGAGATAGTTAAGCCTACCTTCATGACCTTGAACTGCACATTTCACACAGATTGAGTAATTTTGACCTAGTCTATTTTCCATGAGAACACTTTGGACTTTGATAAAAAGGCCAACTATTGGGTCCCTTTTCAATTTTGAAAACTGTTGTGTTGGATGGTCGCTTGGTAGTACATGCATACATGCAATGCTTGTGGTTGTTAGTGATGGGAAAATCAAGGAAATTTGATTATCCTATAACAGAAGGTGGAATATGTAGCCATATATATTTGGGATAGGTTTCATAAAGGAGACAAGTGGGAGGTACTGAATAAATACTGGTTAAGGAGTACATTTTTGGTTAATGAGTGATTTCCATGAGTCACACTATTAGGAAGGAAAGATACAGGCATGAAAACATGCTGACTCTAGGATGAGAGAGAGTGGGTAAATAGATTGTGCTGAAATAGGTAACCCTGAAAGAGGAAATGAGTATACTTGCTCTCAGTAAAATTCACACTGGTGCAGAGTAGACTCTTGGTGTAGAAATTTTGCAATAAAGTAGTCTCCCTGTATTTGCAGGGATGTGTTCCAAGACCCCAAAGGATGCCTACAACCCCTGGGAGTGACAAACTCTATATGGTAAAAATCCTCACTTAATGCCATGGATAGGTTCTTTGACTTTAAGTGAAATGACATGTAGCAAAACCAACTTTACCATAGCCTAATAGATATAAACAAGAGTTAAGTTTCTGCAGCATCTCATCAGTGTTAGAATAAAACGATGTTAAATGAAATGATGTTATTTGAGGACCTGCTATATTGTACTATGTTTTTTCCTATACATACATACCTATTATAAAGTTTAATTTGTAAATTAGGTACAGTAAGAGATTAACAACAACTAATAGTAACTAATAGTAAAATAGAATAATTATGTCAGTAGATTGTATTAAAAGTTACGTGAATGTGGTATCTCTCTCTGTCTAAAAATATCTTACTGTACTGTACTCACTCTTTTGTGATGTTGTGAGATGATACAAATGCCTACACGATGAGATGAAGTGAGGTGAATGATGTAGGCATTGTGATGTAGGGTTAGGCTACTACTGACCTTCTGATAGTACATCAGGAGGATCATGATGATGTCATGTCTTCTACCAACAAATTTAATGCCCTTTCCATCTTATCTAAGCAGTTATGCACTGGGCTGTAACTTTGGCAGTTTGAGGTGTGACAGCAAAACTAGCACGAGCTTCTTTTTTCTTCTTCACCATTTCACGGATAGAAGATTTGTTCTTACTGTAGATTTAGCAGCCTCAGAATATGATGTTTTTTCTTTCCTTAGTAAATCTAGAAGGTTCACCTTCCACTTAAAGGAATACTTTAAGGCTTCTCTTTGGCTTATCCTAATTGCTTGCATCACTATTCTTGTGCTTTAGAGACCATTATTAAGCAAAATAAGGTTTACTTGAACACAAGCACTGTAATCTATTACAGTTGATCTGATCACCTAGGCAGCTACTAAGTGACTATTGAGTATGCAGCATCTACAGCTTGGAGATGTTGGTCAAAGGGATATTCATATCTTGAGCAGGATGAAGTGGGACAATTCGATATTTCACCATGCTACTCAGGAGAGTGCACAATTTAAAACTTGTAAATTAAAAAAGAAAACCCTTGTGAATTGTTTATTTCTGAAATTTTCCATCTAATATTTTTGGACCATGGTAGAGCATGAAACTGTGGGAAGCAAGACTGCAGGTAAAAGAAGGAATTACAATAATTCACTAAAATCAAGTAGATTGACTATCTTTGCTCTTGGAGTTTTTATTACTTTTTCTCACAATTTATATTATTATGTTTGTCAGATTTACTTTTCTGTCTTATCTTATTTGTTAAGTGTCAGTTGAAGGGTACAAATAGTAATGCTGCAAGGTTGCAAAGGAAGGAGCCTCCATTTACTAGATATTTGTGGAAAAGTGACATTATCTCTAACTTGAAGTATAAATAGAACCTAGCCAAGCAGAAAGGTCTGGGAGGCATTCTAGGCAATGGAAAGTCATTAAGAAAGTATATAGAGAATGTTTAAAAGTAGGTAATTTTTATTAGAGCTGAGGGTTTGTGTTGGGCAAGAAATGGTTAAAGAGGTAACCAGGGTTCAGATTATAAAAGTCCTTGAGTACCTGGAAGAGATTTGGATTTCATTCTGTAGGCTTACGCTCATTCTGTAGGCTTATGCTCTTTCATGTTCTTGTGAGGGCACAGTTATATGGGACATGCACGTCCATAGGATAAACATGATACATCTTCCAGGAACATCACTTCTTAGAAGATTTGGGGAGGAAATAACTATACTAATAAAAGTGTAATATGCTAATTAGACCGGGAGACCTTCCGGACGTCCTTCCGGACAAAGCCATGGTGGTGGGGCTAAGGCAGAGGCGGTTAGGGGCGATCATGCTGGTGGGTGAGCAGTTAGGGACGATCAGGTAGGCAGGCAGAGTGGTTGGGGCGATCAGGCAGGCAGGCAGGGGGGTTAGGGGCGATGAGGCAGGCAGGCAGAGGCAGGGGCGATAAGGCAGGCAGGGGAGCAGTCAAGGGTGATCAGGCAGGCAGGCGAGTGATTAGGGGTGATCAGGCAGGCAGGGGAGTAGTTAGGGGTATCAGGTAGGCAGGCAGAGTGGTTAGGGGCAATCAGGCAGGCAGGCAGGTGAGCAGTTAGGAGCCAGTGGTCCCAGATTGTGAGAGGGATGTCTGACCACCGGTTTAGGCCCCATCTCTGTGGGATCAGGCCTAAACCGGCAGTCGGACAACCCCCAAGGGGTCCCAGATTGGAGAGGGTGCATAGAGGCCCTGGATTGCGAGAGGGATGTCCGACTGCCGGGTTAGGCCCGATCCCACAGGGATCCTGCCTAAACCGGCAGTTGGATATCCCCCGAGGGGTCCCAGATTAGAGAGGGTGCAGGCTGGGCCGAGGGACACCCTCCCTCCTGTGCAAGAATTTCATGCACCGGGCCACTAGTTTTTATATAAAAATAGATTTGTGGAGTAGAAACCACAATTCACATGTAATTTTAAGATAAGATCATAAAATTTAGATAAAGTCCTATTAAGATTCTAAAATAAATCTTTGCTTATATCAAGCCATTTTACCCTATAACTGCAGGATCTATAAGGATATGTTTTCATTATCTTTTCTTTGTTGTTACACTCTTTTAGTAGACGAGTTTGAGAGACACAGGTTGAAGCAGTATACAGCCATTACAAATTTGTTTTATGAAGATTGAGGGGCGATAGAAATAAAATTAGGAGCCCAGGCAGGAGATTATGTAGATAATTTTAAGACTCAGGTTAAAGGCAGTCCTTGGTAGGTTTTTGGCAGTAAAAATGGGAAGAAAGCGTATCAGGTTAAGAGACTTCAAAAGAAGATTGTGACAGATTTATCAGATGAAGAGACTTTTCAAAAGAAGATTGTGATAGACTTAGTGGCTTATGATAGAGGGGAGGTGGTTTACAAAGTTCAGTGAAAAGCCAGAGATGTTTCTTGGGTTTTAAACTTCTGTGACTGAGAAGCATGGTAGTGCCATCCTATCTAATAAAGAGCTAATATGCTAATTAGACCGAACAGCAGAAAGACCGTCTGGATGACCTTCTGGATGAAGCCGGGGCTGCGAGGACTGGCTGAGGCTGTGAGGGCCGAGCCCCTTGCACGAATTTTGTGCTTCGGGCTTCTAGTTAGGATATAATGAAGTAAGGAGGAGAGTGGGATAGGGCCGTGGTCAGCAAACTGAGGCTCGAGAGCCACATGCGGCTCTTTGGCCCCTTGAGTGTGGCTCTTCCTAAGCCTTAGGAGTACCCTAATTAAGTTAATAACAATGTACCTACCTATATAGTTTAAGTTTAAAACATTTGGCTCTCAAAAGAAATTTCAGTAGTTGTACTGTTGATATTTGGCTCTGTTGACTAATGAGTTTGCCGACCACTGGATAGGGTAAGAAGGGAGGAAGGACCAGCAGAGGCAGTAAGGCATTGATGAATTTGTTATTTGATATTTTGAATTTGAGGAGATTATAGGATATTGAAAGGAGAAATGGCAGGTAGGGGAATTGGAGAGAGAGCTGGAATAATATGCAGATTCCAGAACTTTATTCATAAAAAATAAATGAGTCTATGAGAGTAGATTGAGTTTCTGGAAAGTCAGAGTAGAACAGATGATTGAAGATTGGTCATTGGCCTACAATACTACATACTGGCAGAGAATAGGACTATAAAGATGGATTCAAGTTAGGGATAATTCTCAGAGAATGTAATATTACGGTCGTTCTGCTGTTCGGTCTAATTAGCATATTAGCTCTTTATTATATAGGATCAAGCAAAATGAAGGTCAAATTTGAAATAAGAATATTGGTATTAGTAAGTAGGGAGATCAAAGGTTATGCGGACTGGGTAAAGGCCTTTAGATTTGACATGTGAGTTAGTGGTGAAATTACAACACTTTGGCAAAGTAGTGAGGACAGAAGACTCGATTTTGTGAATAATAAAGGGGAAAATTCCTTCTCTTTCTATACCAGAATGATCTCTCAATTTGAGCTTTATATTCAAAGCAGAAAAAATCTAATAGTACTTCCAAAGGTAACAAAATGAAACATATTGTCTGAGAATTGTTAAAAATTGAAAAACAAATCGCGGTTTGGCTCAGTGGATAGAGGGTCACCTGACTTGCGGACCAAAAGGGTCAAGAGCACATACCTTTGTTGCAGGCTCCTCCCTGCCCCTGCCGGGCCCAGGTCCTGGGGCCCTGGGGTCCTGGTAGGGGCTCATGCAGGAGGCAACCAATTGATGTGTTCCTCTCATATTGATGTTTCCCTTTGTCTTTCCCTCTCTTCCACTCTCCTTAAAAATCAATGGAAAAATATCCTTGGGTGAGGATTAACAACAATAACATAAAAAGGAAAAACAAATAGAGAAAGTAATTGGTATGTTAAATACATTATTTTGCATTTGAAAGCTTTCAATTTTTTCTTAAAAAAAGCTGTTTTGGTGTTCTGGCTCTACAAAATCAATTTTGACAGTTTGGCTGTGGTTCTGAAAACTAAAACTTATTCTTCCCCATATTCTTTTGTGCTTTTTTTTGGAATAAAATGTTTCTGTAGGATACATATCGATCATACATATTTATATATATCATATATTGTTTATGTATGACACATATACTGGGTAATTTGAAATACATAATGTTCAATATTTATTGGCTAAGGTAAGTCACTATATAACTTGGATACTGTATCCTTTGAAAACTGGATTTAATTCAAAATTTTATTTCCCCTATGGTAGTTTCTTTAAAAACAGTTAAAAATGAACACTGACAAGTGATATGATTGTCAAAAATTTTGCATCTAATAATCCTGGAAGATTTAGAATTTAAATTACTTAAATTAGAAATAACAATTGTACTTCTATTGGATGTAAATAAAAAAACTGCAAGAATTTAAATTTCTATAAATTAGGGGACTGAGTCTATTGAATTTGGAAACATACATATACGTGACTCAGGCTGTTTAAACATTCAGTAACTTGAATGATTTTTAATTCTTTTTGAAAGCCTACACATAGGTATTAGACTCACACTATGTCCAGGGAGAATACATTATTTAAGTTGATGTCACAAATACATTAATTCTTTTTAAAAAAATATTTTTATTGCTGTTTATTTATTTATTTATTTTTTAAAAATATATTTTATTGATTTTTTACAGAGAGGAAGGGAGAGAGATAGAGAGTTAGAAACATCGATGAGAGAGAAACATCGATCAGCTGCCTCCTGCACATCTCCCACTGGGGATGTGCCCGCAACCCAGGTACATGCCCTTGACCGGAATCGAACCTGGGACCCTTCAGTCCGCAGGCCGACGCTCTATCCACTGAGCCAAACCGGTTTCAGCTTTTTATTGCTGTTTAGAGAGACGGGAAGGTTGAGGAGGGAGCGAGGGGGAGGGAGAGAGAGAGAGAGAGAGAGAGAGAGAGAGAGAGAAACATTGATCGGTTGCCTCCTGCATGCCCCCTACTGGGATCAAGCCTGCAAACCAGGCATGTGCCCTGACTGGGAATTAAGCCTGGAACCTCTTGGGGCATGGGATGATGCCCAACCAACTGAGCCACACTGGCCAGGGAACAAATACATTCATTCTTATTATATTATGATATGATACCTTAAAATGTTTTGTTTTCACAGTATTAAGTATTAAAGTATATAAAATGTATACATTAGCCCGGCTGGCATGGCTCAGTGGTTGAGCGTTGACCTGTGATCCAGGACGGTCACCATTCAATTCCTGGTCAGGGCATATGCCCCAGTTTCGGGCTTGATCCCTGGTGTGGAGCGTACAGAAGGCAGCCAATCAATGATTCTCTCTCATCATTGATGTTTCTATCTCTCTCTCCGTCTCCCTTCCTCTCAAATCAATTTA
>NW_005369990.1:1502474-1516796 GCF_000412655.1 Myotis brandtii
TAAAATGTATATATTATAGATAAGTTAGATAATATATGTTAAGGTACAGTGGCACCTATATTAAAGTCAATATGACTTAGTAATCATGAACTACTGAATTTAAGACAGTGCACCTATTTCAATACAGTGTTTCATACCACTTCATAAATAAAGCATACAAAACATTTAAATATTCCAAATTCTTTTGTAGCAAAATGAAGCATCAGTTTAAAGGTTTTTTGTTTTGTTTTGTTTTTTTAAAATATATTTTATTGATTTTTTACAGAGAGGAAGGGAGAGGGATAAAGAGTTAGAAACATCGATGAGAGAGAAACATCGATCAGCTGCCTCCTGCACACCCCCTACTGGGGATGTGCCCGCAACCAAGGTACATGCCCTTGGCTGGAATCGAACCTGGGACCCTTGAGTCCACAGGCCGACGCTCTATCCACTGAGCCAAACCGGTTAGGGCAAAGCATCAGTTTAAAAATTCATATTATAGATTTTTACATGTACTATGAATTGAGTGAATTTTAGTTTTGAATTAAATAGTATTACAGTATTTAAAAACTATATACTTATAGTTTTTTATACTTATTCAAGTTTAGAATTTTAACAAGGAAACTAGTCTTTTTTAACCGAGGAGGTTGTGAAAGTAGCCCACATGATGACTTTTAAAATAAAAGTCTCTTTGTAAGCTTTTATTTTAAAAAGTTATTTAAGCCGTAGCTGGTTTAAAAATTTACCCATTAGTTAAAATTGATTTCCATATCACAAAATAAATGAATAAATGATATGAGAATTTGATTAAGAAGGTAATTGGTATTCTTTTAGGTGATGTGATAATATGTTTAATCTTAAATCAACAGTGGCTTTAAAATAATTTTTTCTAAAGCCTTCTATTTAATACCAGATTATTAAACCACAGTAACTTGGGGTGATTTTAATGTTTGATTTATTGGTTTTTTAATTTGCCTTAGTTCAGTCAGAGCGTTATGAATCTTTTGGATGGATCAACATTTTGGTTGATTTGATGGAGTATAACCTTCCATTTTGAGACTTCCAACATATTCCTCTTCTCCTCTCTGGCTTAGTTTTTGTTCTTGGCTTGTTATATTTACCATTTAGGTTGTTTTCTTCACATACATCATGCCACCACCAGCCTCCTAAAGAAGATAGATATGCAATTGAATGGATAGAAACTCGTATGTAGTTATTGTTACTGTATTTCCACATGAAGTATATCTTTATTTCTTATAAATATGACAGTGTTGTATGCATGTATCTTTATTTTAAACTAGAGGCCTGGTGCACAACATTCGTGCACTCGGGGGGGGGGGTCCCTTAGCCCAGCCTGCGCCCTTTAGCAGTCCGGGAGCCCTTGGATGATGTCCGACTGCCGGTTTAGGCCCGTTCCCCGATGGGAGTGGGCCTAAGTCGGCAGTCGGACGTCCTTAGTGCTCCATGGAGGCGGGAGAGGTTCCCGCCACTGCCACTGCACTCGCCAGCCGATAGCCCGGCTTGTGGCTGAGCGGCGCTCCTCTGTAGGAGCGCACTGACCACCAGGGGGCAGCTCCTATGTTGAGCATCTGCCCCTTGATGGTCAGTGCGTGCCATAGCAACCGGTCGTTCCACCGTTTGGTCGATTTGCATATTACCCTTTTATTATATAGGATAATCTGTACAAGACTCATATACTCCACCAAAAATAAAATATCTGAGCAAGGTTAAAGGTAAAAAAAACACAAGTTGAGTTAGCACGTAATATAACACTTAATATGATACTTATATTAAGATGTTATATGTGCTAATAATACTTACATTAACACATATTAAGATATGTTTTACCTGTAGAAAAGTGATTATTTGGGATTCAGCTTTTAAAGAGTTGGCATTGTAGATACTTTAGGAAGATAGTGTAAACATAGAAAAACAAAGTATTGATATTAGGAAAAGATACCTGAATAACTTTCTGGACAATTGAAGTGTCCTTTTGCTCTGTGATCCCAAGTAGAAAACACCAAATCTTTGTTTACCAGGAGTGTACTGGGTACATTGCCGGTAATCTCAACTAGGTGTAGTTTATAGTTGGTTTCATGATTTCCCAGGTCAAAAGAATATTCAATATAATGCTTGGTGTCTTTCCAATCTTCTAGTTCAATTCGTAAAATGTAATTAGATTGCTTTACTATGGAGTATATCTTCTCTAGACCCAACCAAAATTCTCCTGAAAAGAAAAGTTGTAAAAATCTGTGGATTGTTAACTGCAGATTAGGTAATAACTTTTTATTTTTTTGAGAAAATTTTTTTACTAGTGTAAATAAATGAGTTGTTTTAGTCTCAAATTCCTTAGTTATTTTAGAGTCTCTTAAAATATTTCTTTTTGAAACAATTTTATTGAAGATCGTTACATGTACAAAAATGTTAAAAATATTAGTAGGCTTGCCTAAGTCTGATTATTTTTTCTCAAATGGATATTGTGAACCACAGTTCATGGGTTAAACATATTAGTCTATTATAGATATTTTTAGGTCTGATCATTGGTAAAATATTATCTGTACTGGCTTTACTATCAACTGTTTATTAATACCATATACTATGAAGAGATTTGATAAGTATTTCCAGAGACCTGGATGATAAGTCATTTTTCTCAGATATAATCTTGGCCTTTGACAATTGCTTGATATATATGTTGTTGTTTGTAGAAAAAGAAGAAAATAAAAATTTAAAAACATTTAAAGTTAAAGAGTATAATTTTAATAACTTTTCTCTATAATGGAAAAAATTATTTTTATTTGGAATTAAAACAACATAAATACAGATAGATGTTTTTTAAATATCACAACCCTTTTTATTAAAATATTTAAGGAAAATGTCAATTTTCTATTGATATTGAATTACTAAGAGAGTTCATTTTAAGAATTGCAACTGCAACTAGCTTACTTTCTTTTTTTAAAATCTCAAACATAATTTAATGGGAAGGCTGACAAAGACAGGCTAAACATTAAGATTACTGTCAACAGTGTTCAATCAATTTTGCTATAGCTAGAAACCAGGAAGCAAGGAAAAGTTGGCTTTTTCAACACCAAGCAAGTAACAACTACCACCAATGGATGGAAAATGGCATACTTGAGAAATAGAAATTTGGTACCAAAACTGATTTCCTATGTGCTTCCAGTGACTTAATATAAGAAAACCTAATTTAAAGATATGAACAGAGCCATATATTGGGCACTTATTCATGTATAGACTTTGGAATGCATTATAAGTGGCTTATCTTCTTTCCAAAATAAATGAGTACTTTGAAATTAACTGTCAGCCTTTTATTTTGGGGTTGATTCATTCTTACTAGTAGAAGATTTGAAGCTACAAAACATTACTGAATATACCTTTTAGTTGGTGATTTAACTGGTAGTTTGAATACAAAAAGATTTTTAATGCTCAAATAGTATTGAGTGTTTAAAAATTTGATAAAATGATGAATATTTTCCATTTTATAAATGTTTACTTGTACATCATTCATGGATTCTATAACATGTAAACCTCTTTTTATTTTACTAATTTTATTTTTTATCTATTTACTAATTTTATTCTGTGATCAAAGTATAATACTTTTGGAGAACTAATTTATTTTAAACACATCTTATAGTATACATTTATATTATTTAAATAATTGAAATCTAAACGGTTTATACTGTACATCTGACAGCTTCACCTCTTACATCCTCCAATAATTGATATCTAAGATGCTAACAAGAAAGTAGAGTGACTAGTGATAAGGATGGTTTTCTTCGTCATTCATAGCATTTACCATGTATCAAAATATATAGCATTTAATTATAATTGTTTTTTAATAATTATGATTATTAGAAGCCATCTAATTAAATTATGATAAGTATACTTAAGAGCAGACATCTAGTTTAGAGTAGTATAATTTAAATAAATACATAATAAGTGTAATTACTAACATGTGTAACTGTTAAGTCCTATGAAGGCTGGGACTGTTCTCATTCATTGTTACATTCCTAATGCCCAGTCTATAATAAATAAATATTTTTAACAAGTAAATGAATGAATATGAAGTCACCTTACCATCAAGCCGCCCAAAACCATATTTGTAGTTTTCCCAAGTTTCATTGAAGTTTTGTGATCCATCTATTCGGTGTTGAATTAATGTCCAGGAACTATCTGAATACAGTGAACAACAGTGCATTTTTAGTAGATTGATGCTGATAGATTTAACAAAAGACTTTTACTTGGTTTGGTTTTGATTGGTGGCTGTGTAAGATAATTATTAATGCTGTTACTTTATTATTTATTATGGTCAAGACATTAAGTAAAGGATAACTAATTAATTTGTCTTAAACTTATTGACAATAGTCATTTTAGATTATTTTATGGAAAATATTTAATATATGCATAAGTACATATATTAAAAAGACAAATATAAGTATTAGATCTATATAACTATTACTCATGTTATATATATTTCATTTGATATATATTCAGAATAAAAATGACAGGATCAGTATTACTAATAGGTAGTAAGTAACCTGAACTAACTACTGTCTGTTTTCTTTGTAGGCTGGTTTTACCTGATTTAACATCACAGTAGACATTAAAAACTTGAGAGTCGCTGGGTCTAATGGAATAGATGCCACTTGTATGTTCACCTTTGTTATAAATGGTGGTACAATCAGCAGGAATGTCTAGAATCAACAAAATGTTACTACATAAGATATAGTAATAAGAACAATATCTTTAGAGCTTGAGATCTTGACATTTTATGGAATTATAGTGAATGTAGCCTTGAGCCTTCTTCAGTAATGTATTACTGAAATTAATGTATTACTGAAGAAGTACTTTATGCTAAGCATTTTTATTAGATAGCATGTTATGCAAAGAATGCCAAAATAGTTATTACCATGAGATTATTCTTTTACATGACTACAATACCACTATTACATCTAAGAAAATTAATAATAATTCCATATTATCTAATATCAAGTCTATATTCATATATCTCTGATTATTTTAAGAATGTATTTTATAGGGTTAAAAAGACTAAAACATCAGGATTCAATTTAGGTTGACGTCGTATTGGGTAGCTTTGTCTCTTTACTCTCTTTTAGTCTAGAACAGGCCCTGAGAATAGAGATTTTGTGATGGAAGAAGAATTTGATAATAGCTTCAGGAAGGAAACCAAATTATCTTACCATCATGTGGTACATTTTTTGTTTCATTTAAGTGAAGAGAGGGAGTAGTTCTGGGTGCTCTTGGTTTTGGAGAAAGAGAATTTTCTGTGGATTCTTGAATACCAGTTCTTCTTAACTGATAAAAGAATATAAATGTACTTTTAAAAATGATACTGAATATACAGTTAGGGGAATCTGAGTGAGGATATTAAAAGTACGACTTGCATGTATCTTTTAATTCATAATGTGTTATTGCTTTTGGTTTTTTAAAAATATATTTTATTGATTTTAGAGAGAGGGAGAAAGAGAAGAGATATAAACATCAATGATGAGAGTCATTAAATCAGCTGCCTCCTGTACCTCTCCCCATCACTGGGGGTGGAGCCTGCAACCCCGGCATGTGCTCTGACCAGGCATTGAACTGTGACCTCCTGGTTCATTGGTTGACACTCAACCACTAAACCACACCCGTCAGGATTTGCTTTTGATTTTTAAGAGGGATAAACGATGCTATACAGATTATACAGATCTGTTCTAAAAATATTTAATCAGGCACATTATTTAATGAATTAAAAAATACAGAAAGAGCAAGGCAAAGAGACATCAAGACCAAAGGCAGAGATTTTGCATAAATATTTTAATATGTTCTATTTATTTATCTGAATAGAATATATGTTGTAATCAGTAGCAAAGCAGATTTTAAATTCATTAATTCTCAGTTGCAGATTTTATTGTTTCTCAGACCTGCCTTTAAGACATAGCATATAATTCAAACAAGGCTGTTTTCTGATAGTTTTTGACATGTAAACATATCTGTAAAGGTAACAAATTGGCAGGCTTATTTATTTACTTTCAATATTTTCAATATTTCATTGTCCTGTAAGTTTAGCAATAACAGCTTATTTAATGTTTGCTAGGTTTGCAATTTATAGGCTGAAAACTCTTCTTATTGATTGTCTGAGAAAAGCAGAGTATGTATATAATATTTTCTGTTACTAGTGTTAGTTTTTTATGTCAGCAGGTTCATTTAATCATAATAAAAGATATAGGAAAAATAATTTAGAAAAATAACAAAATAAGAATGAAATTATGGAAATCAAAACTACTTGTCAAAAAAACTGGAAAATTTTTAAAAAATAACCTACCAAATTATGATTCATAAATTAGCAAAAATAACCTACTAAAATTAATGTCACGTAATTACTGAAACATATAATGATATGTTGGTTTACTGGAAATTGGTAATAATATTTGTTCTATAATTCTTGGCAACTATTTTTTAATCCATTTCTCCAACTCTGTTATTTTTGAACCCTCTTGAATGACTGTTTAATAGTATTATTAATTAATATTTCAAACTATCCTATATAATAAAAGCCTAATATACTAAGTGTCTGACCGTTGGACCAGTCGTTATGACGTGCACTGACCAGTAAGTTAGCTTGCTGCTGGGTTCCAGCTGATCGGTACTGTGCGAGATGGTCCGGACATGCCCTGGAGCCTTCCTGCAGTCCCTTACCAGCCCCGATCAGCCGGATCTAAGCATTCCAATATATAATACCACTAGAGGCCCAGTGCACGGATTCGTGCATCGGTGGCGTCCCTCGGCCTGGCTTGTGCCCTCTCCCAACCCGGGACCCCTCTGGGGATGTTGGAGAGTCGGTTTCGGCCCTATCCCTGCAGGCCAGGCCGAGGGACCCCACCGATGCACAAATCCGTGCACTCTAGTGGTATTATATATTGGAATGCTTAGATTCTGACAGCTTTATTCTAAATAGGTATTTTTCTTACCTAGCCAGTTGTTTACATTTTAGATTAATTTTATTGTTGGGAATTAAACTTAATTATCAGGTACACAGTTTCTAATAAGAGTAAGTTTTTATTGACTTTTTTGTGCTATGCCATTACCTTTATTAATTCAACATATATTTATTAAGTGCCTAGTAAGTGTCAGACAGTGTGCTATATTCTGAGGCAACAGCAGTTTTACAAATGGAAGAAAATCCCTGTACTCATGGAGCTTACATACTAGTGCAGGGACAGACAAAATAAATAACTAAAAAATATATTATGTTAAATAGAGGTAGGTGCTAAGGAAAAAAAGAGTAATGAAGGAGGTAGGTTTCAAGGATGGGAGTAGGGGATTCTAATTTTTAAGTGACCCTAGAAGACTTCATTGAGAATTCTGTATTTGGAAAGACCCAAAGAAAATGAGAGTGGGCCTTGCAGAACCAGGGAGAAGAGCGCTCCAGGCGGGAACAGCAAGGCAGAGGCCCTGAGATGGCAGCATGATTGAAGTCTTTGGGTAACAGTGAAGAGGCTTATATGACTAGAGTAGAAGAGATGAAGTCAGTGACATAGTAAAGGCTCATCTGGGGTCTTACAGGCCTGTGAGCGAGGCGAGAAGCCATTGTAGGATTTTGAACAGAGAGACATGATCTAATTTAAATTTTAATAATCACTTTGGCTGTTACATTGAGGACATACTTTACATGAATCAATCCTTCTTTCTCATAACAATCCTATAAGATATTTTCTTATTACTATCTCCATAGAGTGAGTGAGGAAAGTGAGAGACAAAGGGGTTAAGTAATTTATTGAAGGTCACACAGAAATTTTAGACTCAAGATTCAAACCCTGGTAAGTTTATCAGCTTCAGAGCCTGCAAGCATAACAGTTATGCTGATGTGATCCTTTTACTCACTCTTCAGCTATAATTATTTAAAGTCATTTTAGGGTTCAGTGTTTTCATAAACCTAAAATTTATGTAAAAGATTGGATATATCATTAAAATATCGACTTACCTGATTTTCTATTTCTTTTATTTGACTATGCTGTTGGTTTAATTGTCTATATTGCTCTTCCACAGTCTGGAGAAGGTCTTTGATGCTGTTATCTTGCTGTTCTACAAAAGTCTGGGCATAGGTTATAGGTTGGTTAGAAGTTTCTTTTTTCATTTTTGTTAAATTTTTTTATTTATTATAACACTATCACAGTCTAATTTTTAAAGCTAATAGTAGATTAGAAAAATGAATATAGGTAATTATTTTACTCTTGTGTGTTCTTTCAAATAGTACATACTTTTTAAAATGTTTTTTATAAATGTACCATCTCTAAAATCTGATTTCCTGAACTTTAAACTACTTCAATTAAATAAAAATAAAAAACAAAACAACCCCCCCCCAACCCTGTATTTTAATAGAAATAAATCTTTACCATTTACTGTATTACTTTTATTTATTTTAAACATGGAAGAATAGTTTCAAGTTAGATTCCTTTAACATTTTTCTTGCCTCCAATAATGTGCAAATATTGTGTTCCATATTTTATTATTTAACTGTAAGGCTATAATTTTCATTTGAAAAATAGTTTAGTTTTCATATTTAATGTTAGGGAAACAAAAACTAACTGAAAATTATAATGGAAAATTTTATAAAAAATTTTAAAAAAGCCTGGAGGCTTTTTTTCTTAAAAAAAATACAGTATTTCAATTGTGCAACAAGTATTTAAAGTAGCTTATCTTAAATATTTTTTTAAATGATCCACATTTAAACATAATCATGAATACTTTTTGGTTTCTACTTACTTTAAGTGAAGTTACCTCTGGGTGTTCCTGAATTTCAGGTTGATTTTTAATTAAATTGGTTAATTGCTCTTCCAAATACCTCACTTTTTGTTGAAGTAGAATTTTTTCTTCTAGGACGTTTTCAAGTTTTGAGTTGAGTTCAAGTGACATATTCTTCACTTCTTCATTTTTGACTTGTAGTTTGGATGTAGTTGTTCTAAGTTTCTTTTCTTCTTCTTTTATTTCATTAGTTTGCAGTGATAGATCGTAGAAAGACTGATCAAATATGTTGAGTTTTTCAAATATGTCATTAATTTGGCCCTTAGTCTTATGGACAAAGTCTTTAAGACCATGCCCTAATTGAAGAAGGCCATTGGCTAAAATTTTTACATCATCTAACATAGCAAATCTTGATTTTGGCTGTGGAGATATAGAATCAAATGGTGAATAATAGTCTTGGTCAATTCTGGAAGAGATAACTAGAGGAATAATAAAAAGAAAGAGCTTAATCGTGTACATTTTATCTTAATTATTCAATTTCAAGCAATTTGGGACAAGTTTTCTCTTCCAAGCTGACCTAGATTTCTGAACTCTATATATACCACTGTTTGCCACATAAGGTTGGCAGGTGAATATAGTTAATCATTAAACTGTGTAAACTTGTACGAATGTAACCTTCCACAGTGAGTCAGATCAATGCTAAATGAAATCAAAGAAATGAGCAACTAACTTAATAGGTCATTCTAAATTGTTACTGTATTTAATTTTGCTATAAGTTACATTTTCATTGTTATGTGATCTACCTGTTTTTATTTTTATTTTTAAAAATATTTTTATTAATTTCAGAGAGGAAGGAATAGGGAGAGAGAGATAGAAACATCAATGATGAGAGAGAATCATTGATTAGCTGCCTCCTGCACGCTCCCCACTGGGGATCGAGCCTTCAACCCGGGCATGTGCCCTTGACCAGAATCGAACCTGGGACCCTTTAGTCTGTAGGTCGATGCTCTATCCATTGAGCCAAACTGGCTAGGGCATGATCTACCTATTTTTTTAAAAATATATATTTTATTGATTTTTTACAGAGAGGAAGGGAGAGAGAGTTAGAAACATCATTGAGAGAGAAACATCGATCAGCTGCCTCCTGCACACCTCCCACTGGTGATGTGCCCGCAACCAAGGTACATGCCCTTGACCAGAATCAAACCTGGGACCTTTCAGTCCGCAGGCCGATGCTCTGTCCACTGAGCCAAACCAGTTAGGGCAATCTACCTATTTTTAAAAGCTGATTTTAATTTGTCATGATTTTTAGAGATTTAAAAATAAGCACCAGACTCTTTTGACTGGTAAATTCATCATTAATGAATTAAGTATGAATTTTCCAAATTATATTTTAGTTTTTATGAAAACAGTTACCTGTTACAAAAAATAAATGCCTTCTCTGTGAAGCCTTCCTCCACTTTTTTGGGTAATCTTTATGATTCTCAATGCTGTACTCCCATGCTGATACGCTAACAAATGATTATATATTTCTTGTTATAATTATTTGTTAATATACATATTTGCTTCAGATGATCTGTCTTAACCATATGTATTTGTATATTATCACAAAATCCCATACATTAAATGGCATTTCACCCCTTTTCTCCTTTATATTTTGTCTCTATGTTCTAGCCTGTTTTCTGTGTACCCACTGAAAGGCCAATAGATTGTGGTCTTCTAAGGTCAAGCCAGAATTAAATACTTCCAGTGTTTGAAATGATTTGCTCATTATACATTTTTCTGAAGTTTGTGAGCTTGGTAACAATTTTGATAATATAAATTTAACAAAAACAAAACAGTAGTATGTGTAAAAATTAATGTTCTACTGTGCTTCTTCTCACTTATGGTTAAAAGGGAAAACACTTAATACCTTGGTTAAATTATAAGTGATTATTTTTCTTGAGTGTTTATATTAAGAACTTCTGGAGAAAGTAATAATTCTTTAAAAGTTTCTTATCTTGACAAATTAATATAGTAAAATTGTTAAGAATGTGGGTTCTGGAATCAGACTGTGGCCTGGGTCCAAAAGCCAGCTCTTGCTGTCTGGCCTTAGACAAGTTATTTAACCTTCTCATACCTCAGTCTCCTCAGCTGTACGTTAGAGTAGTTCCATATATTACATAATTATAGGATTATGAGAATTAAAAGAAGTAATATGTGTAAAGCACTTAGGACAGTGTCTGGCAAATAGGAAGCACTCAAAATATTAGTCATTATATCTCATGAAACAGTTTTTAATCTGTGTGTGTCTATAAAATCAGCCCTATGTAAAAGAAATTTTACATGAAGGCCTTTGTTTGCAAAGAGAAAAAAGCTTTAACATAATGAATTTCAATTTAAATTGTAAATTATCAAGTAACACTTTACAAAATGAACCATTTCTAAATTTCTACTCTTAGAAATGCCTCTCTTTCTGGTATAAAATACAGACCCTTTCTTTTGATTTAGAATTAAGGGCTTTGGATACATAATATTTACAGTAGAGGTAGATGCTCTAGTGGTTGAGTATGATTGTGGAGAGAGACTAGCTAAATTGGAATGCCCTGCTATTCTGCAGCTGTGTGACTCTTGGTCACATTACTTAGGTTTCCTGCATCTCTGTTTTCTTATCTGTCAAGTGAAGTTAATACCTACTTCATTGAATTGTATAAAGATTAAAAATTAGTGTTTTTAAAGCACTTAGAACACTACCTGGTGCTTAGTAAACATTACACAGTATTATATATTAGCTTTTTATGGTAGTTAGAAACAATCAATACATTTATGTACATACTGTATTATTCTATTGTTGAATATTATCTAATCTCATGTTAAGACATAAGTTGGGAAATTTTGCCAGAGTCTAGATTTTCGGAGATTTGTTCTCTTGGACTTTAGTAGTACATGGAATTATATTGTCTTTTGTTTAGCCTGTGTATTATTTTTCTAAGTATCCAATACAGAATCATGTAAATATTTCTGTTAAGAGAAATGAAGAATGCAACTAAATAAAATATAGAAATACTTCCAGTAATGAAGAAGAAAAACAAAATAATTTTTCCTTATACTTTATATTCTTCTTAACCTTTACCAGTGGTACGCATTATAAAATTATAAAAGCATATGTTGAAGTAGTGAAAAAATTTGAATTTTCTCTCTCTTTTTTTAAAAGGGAAAAGTTAGTGTTGTCATTATTGGTCATGAAGGGCATATTTCGAAACTTCTCTTAACTAAACTGTCTACTTTTCTGGCTTAACTATTGACCCTGATATTTTATCTACTTTCTAGTTGAGGGGAAATTGAGATGGGCCAACTTCTCATCTCTATTGTATTATGAGCTGTTATTAGCAAAATCTATATCTGTTTTTAATTTATATCCCTTATAGCATGTTAGTACAAAGCCTTACTTTTTGGAGAAACAATAAATATGTACTGAATTAATAAGAGAATGATAAAGTTATAACATGAGAATTTTCCGTTCTTTTTAGAGAAAGGAATTTAAAAAATATCCCCTTCCAGTGCATGAAAGTAACAGCATTAATACCAAAGAGAGGCTGTGTGAAGGAATTTTCTTCCATTTGGGTTATTGTACGAGAATATTAACCTTTGCACAATTCATACACTTCCTCCCTTGTATCACTAACAGGTAGATTGGAATCAAGGTCACATATTCTTGGTTTTTAGAATGTATTGTTTCAGGGTAGAAATATTTGGATTTTTTTTATAGTTGTTTGACATGTTACTGAATATAATTAAATAATTTGCCTAATTAAAAGCTGTGTAAGAGTGTCAATGTGGGAAATGTGATGAAAGTAGTAATTTTATAAATGGTTTTTTATTTACCTTTCAATGCATCCTGCCTGAGTACACATTATTAAAGGCAGAATATAAACTTTGAACTCGTGCCTGTTTAAATAGAGCCCTGATTAAATATAACCAGTAATGTTATAAAAAGTAAAAATTTTATGCCAAAGAAAATAAGAGGCACTAAGCAAAATTAGACCCTAATTTAAGGATTCCTAGTTTCTAATAACTAATATACAAAATTTTTAGCAACTTAGAAATATAGTACATTTAGAAGCCTTGTTTGAATTCCAAGCAAAGCAAAGTCCCTTATCCTCCCCCAGGTTGTGTAATCTTTTGGAGATACAACTTCCGAATAAAATACAAGGCATTTTGGATCTTTTGAATATGGTATCCTGTTAATTTCTCCCTTTTTAAATGTGATAATTTGTTTTTGAATTAATGTATTTGGTAGAAAGAATCTGAAAGTAACTGAGAAAAACACGTATAAATAGAAATGTTTATATTAACTAAAGAACAATGCCAGAGTAATTCATTAGCTCCCGTTTCTTCTCTTTGTTCAGAGCAGCATTGTCCAGTGCACATATAGTGAGTTATACATGAAAAAAAACTAGAAAGAAGCAAGTGAAATTAGTTTTAATAGTATATTTTATTTAATCCAATATATCAATTACTTCAACAAGTGATCAATACTAATTAGGTATTTTATATTCTTTTTCATGCAAGTCCTCCAGATAGACACTGAGTCTGGTATATATTTTATCTCTCAGGATATCTCAATTAGAACAGGCACACATCATGTGCTTGATAGTCTCCTAACCTATTTTATTGGACAGTGCAGATCTAGAAGATGAGTGACTTTTTCCAGGAATAATTTTATTTCTCTTACTTGCTTTCACTATTAATAAATGTTAAATGTTTTATGTTGAAAATACTTACTGTGGAAACTCAGATATTTCAAAAACCTGTAAAAAGTAAAAATTCCTGCCCTGGCTGGTTTAGCTTAGTGAGTAGAGCATCAGCCCTCTGATTGAAGGGTCCCAGGTTTGATTCTGGTCAAGGGCGCCATCCCAGCCCTGTCAGGATGCATGTGGGAGGCAGCCAATCCATGTATTTCTCTCACATCGATGTTTCTCTCTATCCCTCTCCTTTTTTCCTGTCTCTCTAAAAATCAATAAAAACATTTTTAAAAAAGAACACACAGAGTGAATGATGTACAATAGAAAAGTACAAAATCCTGAATTCTATTAACATTTTGGTGTATGGGATGATGCTCCAACTAACCGCCAGGGCACTTTTGACTATTTTGAGTACAACTGACTCTTCTTCATTTCTTTAGGGATTTTCAGATTGCATGCTTGTTGTCACACATACCCATATTCCCACCATGGAAACTACTTTATTGCTTTTTCTAATTATAAAGATCATGTATTCTCACTGTAAAAAAATTTCAAATCTATTTATATAAAACCCTGGGTGTAACATCACGACTGAGACTCGACCAACCGGAAGGAAGTCAGTCCTGCAGGGGTTGTCTTGGAAACGGCTGCACCCTCCCCGAGCTGTTTCCCGCGAGGGCAGTGAGTTTTCAGGCAGGAACCCGCCCTCGGAGCGTGGACGCACTGAGTCCTGGGTCCTCTTAGCCACAGCTGCGCCCTCCCCGAGCTGTTTCCTGGGAGGGCGAGGTTTGAGGCAGGAACCAGCCCTCAGAGCATGGAGGCATATCTTTATAAAGTTTTAATACATTATATTAGAGGT
>NW_005369990.1:1518125-1518633 GCF_000412655.1 Myotis brandtii
CTTTCATCTCTCACACTTCTATTATAGAGAAAGGGCAAATAGCAATATTAAAATATTTCCGCTAATTAATTCCCTTTTAATGTGCACGAATTTTGTGCTCCGGGCTACTAGTGAAATTATAAAAAAGAAATTAGAGCCATCACTATTAACCACTATGAATATTTCAGAAATATCCTTTTTACTCATTTCTATAACTCCCACTCCAAATTTCTACAAGTAGGGTAATGCCACAGTATCCTGCTCTGGAACCTGCATTTTTTTCATCCAACATGGTGGATATCTCCTTCTACATGAATAAATACTACTGTACATTGTCATGCTGTATTAATTTAGTCCAGGGCTGATGAGCATTATATCCTGTACTAGAAGGCCCGTGCACAAAAATTTGTGCACTGGCAGGGGAGGGGGACCCCTCAGCCCAACCTGTGCCCTCTCACAGATCACGCTGCCGCTTGCCCTGCCCGCCCTGCCCGCCCCGCCCACCCCTCCCAAGACACGGCAGGCCCGG
>NW_005369990.1:1518870-1521470 GCF_000412655.1 Myotis brandtii
TAGCCACCATCTTTGTTGGCGGTTAATTTGCATATCTCGCTGATTAGCCAATGGGAGGCGTAGCGAAGGTATGGTCAATTTCAATCTTTGTCTATTATTAGATAGGATAATAGAAGGCTGATATGCAAATTGTCCTCTTGTCCCCTTGAATGGGAGTTTGACTGGGAGTTCGACCAAGGACCGGGCCGGCCAACTGCCCACAGCCCCTCCCACTTGCCGGCCCCACCCCCTGATTCCCCCCATCCTGATCGGGGCTGGGGCCGGCCAGACTTCACCCATGTACGAATTTGTGCACTGGGCCTCTAGTTTCTTTATAATTATTTGTAACTATGTCCTATTATAAGAAATGTAGTGAATTTCTTTGAGCACACCCATTTCTACAAGTGTGTAGTTTTCTCCTTAGACTAGAGGTGGGTTTGTTGGATGAAAGAGTGTATTCACTTAAAATTTCTATATTACCCTACCGCCTTCCAGAAAATTTAGACCTATTTTTGTTGCCCTACAGTCCATTAGCAGGGTTTTATTATTATTGAAGTTTTGTTTATCAGCTGTCATCACTAGTCTTCAGGTAAAGTATCTCTCATTCTTTTTTTTTTTTTAGCTCTTTCTTTTGGTGAATTATTTCTCCTCTGTGTTTGTAGCAGGAACTATTAAAATTGTGGAAGATACAAGATCATAAACTGGACATGAAGTCAAATGCATAGTAATACGTGATTGTCTCATAGTAACTACCTATTGCTGATCGTTATACTTACCATAATTGTCATATATGTTTTTAACAATAATGTTGAATATTATACCTCTTAAATCCTTGATCACATTTATACAAAAGGCGCATTTAAAAATGTCATCCTACTTACATCTGCGTGGAGAACCTAAGAGAATATTAGAACTGTCTTTTAATTTCTTAATAATGTTTCAGTCCATACTCCTTTATTTCCCAAAAGCCATTTGTAGGGGAAAGAACATGTGTTTGGAAGTCTGAACTGTATTCTGATTTCAGCTTTGCCACATACTTGGTTGTATATGAAAATTCCTTAACTTTTTGGGGCCGCAATTTGCAAAATTGGGGTACATTTATTTGAATGATTGCTCTAAGGGTCAAATAAAACATTGTATGTGAAAATACTTAGCATAATAGCTAGCAAATATTAATAATTATATCTCTTTTGTGACATGTTTGATAGTGTTTTTAGATATGTATTCACTTTCGTGTATACTATTGCCTTCACAGAAATCTTCTCTACGTTTACCCTCAGAGCCTCAATTTTGCCAATCGTCAAGGTTCTGCCAGAAATATAACAGTGAAAGTCCAGTTTATGTATGGGGAGGATCCAAGCAATGCCATGCCGGTAATAAATGTTCTTTACTTTTCCTATTCTTCATATATCGTTCAAATAGACAACTTTGTGGTATCACTGGGTTGGCAGGTCTAACCTGGAAATTAATGTGATCTTGTAAACCAAATTTCTAACTGCATTACTTCCTGTACAGATAATCATAAATTTATTTGCAGTCTTATTTTTTGAGGATTTGGTATATGCAAGGCACTCCCAGAAATACAAAGATGAATAAAGACTTATAATCTGGAGGATATAAGACAAATACATAAAATTCTAAAATAGTTGCTTTCAAAAGAAGGTCAGATCATAATTACTTCGGCTACTCTAACAAAGCACAGATACCTTTCCTCTATCTTGGCATCTGGATTATTCTCCTCCTTTAGAATGAAAGGCCAGACAGCGGAGGTGGAGAGTAATGGGTGGTATAGTTTAAAATGTTCTCCAGCTGATTTTAATATGATGGTTCTTCCCATCTTTTTTTGAGAAATTCTGGCTATAGATCTCAACCTTGGCTGCATATTATACCCACCTGGGGAGCTTTAAAAAACATCAGTGCCCAGACTGAATCTAATTCCAATTAGATTAGAATCTCTGCATGTGGGAACCAGGCAGGTATCAGTAGTTTAAAATCTTCCCTAGGGATTACATTTTGTAGCCAGTATTGAGAACCAAGGTCTGTGCTAATTATAGACTAGTGGCCTGGTGTATGAAATTTGTGCACATTAAAAGGGGATTAATTAGAGGAAATATTTTAATATTGCTATTTGCCCTTTCTCTATAATAGAAGTGTCAGAGATGAAAGAAAATTAGTAAAATGTATATGAAAATCTCCCTCCTGTCAGAGTCTGGGGCACACCTCGGGACCTAGAGTCAAGTCCCCACCCACCTCCCTCACGTGCTTTGAAAATGCAGGAGACCCAGACCCGAACAGCCCCACCCCCATTGGATGAGACCTAGACACAGTCAGCCCCACCCCCATCAAGCCTCTCTTGGGGGAGGTCACAGCCTCAGGTCCCCCAGCCCAGCACCAGGGCGGGGGGCATGCCCTGAGGTCCGCTATCAATCCCCACCGGGCAGGGGGCGTGGCCTAAGGTCCCCGGCCCGGCACCAGGGTGGGGGGCATGGCCTGAGGTCCCTGGCCTGGTGCCATGGTGGGGGGTGTGGCCTGAGGTCCTACATCAAGCCCCGCCAGGCAGGGGGTGTGGCCTGCGGTCCCCCATCAAGCCCTGCCTTGTGGGGGACGCAGCTTGAGATCCC
>NW_005369990.1:1521961-1540743 GCF_000412655.1 Myotis brandtii
GGTGGGGGGTGCAGCCTGAGGTCCCCTGGCCTGGCACTGGGGCAGGGGGCATGGCCTGAGGTCCCCCGGCCTGGCGCTGGGGCGGGGGGCACGGCCTTAAGTCCCCTGTGAAGCTCCACTGGGCAGGGGCGCAGCCTCAGGTCCCCTGCCCCAGCCCAGAATTAGGGAAGCGCCTTCACCTACTCATGGCTTTTGAACCAGTGACTCCCTCTTGGGCTCGGGAACCACCTGTAAATAACTAAAGGCAATGCATCGAGTGCCACATCCAGCCCAGGACATTACACCCTATGCAAGGTGGGCAGCCACCCTCCTCCCAAAGATATTTGTGTGGGGTCAATTTTTAGAGCCTCAGGTCCCTGCTGATTGCTTGCTAAGGCTCGTTATGGGAACTCGGCCTTCGCTGTGGGTGCAGCCATCTTGTGTTACGGAAACCCTGCCTCTGCTGTGGGCGCCACCATCTTTGTGATGACGTGGTGGTCAATTTGCATATTCTCTCTTTATTAGATAGTATTGGTATAGGGATTCAAAGGCACAGGTGCTCATTGGTAGGAGAGAATGCCTTAAAGGTGGTGAAATGTTAATGGCAATAGGTCTAGATGGTGGGGGTAGGAAAGCAATTCAGGTTGGAGAATATCCTTCAACCGAGGTGAATTGCCAGTGAGCCAGAGCAGTGGAAGGTTGAAATAGTAGATTGAAGCCAGACTGGGGAAACTGACCAAATTATGACTTAGTATTTGTGGAACACTAATAAGTGCAAGATTTTTTACTCAACTCTAAGTAACATATAGAATAGGGGCACAACTGTCACTGTAGATGTTCAACTTCTGGCAACTCTAGTGGAATGCAAATGAGCTAAGAATAGGTGCATTGTTAACAATTTTATTTTAGCCTTCTGTATCAGACATTTGAATCAAGTTCTGATTTTCTACCAACTAGGAAAGCTGTATATTTTCTTCTTTCCTATTGCCTCAATTTCATCAGCATTTTTAGAACTTGATAGCAGCAAGCACAAATTATTCATCTTTGTATTCTGTGGCAGCTATTTCAGATCCTTGCATATAATACATATTGAATAAATATTTGTTGAATATGCAGAATTTATTTTTGAGATTCTAATTAGCATTTCATGTTCTTTACCAGCTCTTTATTTCTGCTGAAGGGATGAACATGCTATCACAGTTGATAAAAAGATACTGGATTGTAAAAATAGATGTGTTGGTATTTTATGTGAATTGCCGTATAAATTT
Organism: Myotis brandtii; assembly: GCF_000412655.1. NCBI lineage: Eukaryota > Metazoa > Chordata > Mammalia > Chiroptera > Vespertilionidae > Myotis > Myotis brandtii. Next base: position 1,523,209 of record NW_005369990.1, read on the forward strand.
GAGTTTATGACAAATGCAATATATGTAAAATAATCTGTTTTATTGTTTGCCTAACAAACTCTTCCTTGTCTTACCATCTGTATGGCCTCCTCTACAGAACCCTAGCTGCATCCAGCCACATTGCAGTTAGACCCCTCTCCCTTTTGGTGCTACCAAAGCATCTTCTTACTTCTGTTATGGGCCTTATAACTTTATGATTATATGTTGATTTCTTCATCATGTCCACTAGACTGTGAGCTCCTTGAGGGCAGGGACCATGTCTTACTCATGATTATATCTTGATGCCTATCTTAGTGCTTGGTACATAATTGATGCTCCATTCATATTGATGAATGATTAAACATACATGTTGATGATCAAAAAAGGAATACATTCCACTGTATATCATTCATGTTATGAAGATAAATGAGTTATTCTGTGAAAAATGATAGCTTCTCAATGGGGAAAAAAAAGGTACCACATTCCTTTATTTGTATATTATTAGTCATATGAAAATATAATGTTTTTTATGTTTATGTGAGTGGTTGGTTTGAAAGTATATAAACAGACCCATTTTGTTTGCTTATTTAAAAAAAATAAAGACTAAGATAATTTTTGATCATATAATGTCAATATGATAAAACCATAAACTCTAATTCTGGCACTGGAACAATCTTTAAAAAATGTTTTTTAATCCTTACCCGATAATAGGTTTTTATTGATTTGAGAGAGAGAGGAAGAGAGAGAGAGAAACATCAGTCGGTTGCCTGCCATACGCCCCCAATTGGAGATTGAACCTGCAACCTGGGTATGTGCCCAGACCAGGAATCAAACCCACCACCTTTTGGTGTACAGGAAGACACTCCAACCATTTGAGCCACATTGGCCAGGGCTGGAACAACCTTTTATAAAAATATAGTGAAGTATTCTTAGCAAATTGATTAAATTAGAGTTTTCTAGGAGAGTCATAATTATTACACTTTAAATGCACTTAAAATAAAAGGGCCTGCTTGAGATACTGCAGAAAGAGACAAAATACCTGTTAATATGTTCTTTTTATTTTGGGATGGTGCCAATTAGTCCCTTTGTATAGGAATATATTTGAGTTGTTTTACCAGTTGTGTTGATGAAAGTGTGCTGACAGGACTGCATTCCTATTCATGCATATGTAGAGATGGCTGGCCAGACGTAAGAGTTTAATCTGTGGCTAGATAACATTGCAAGGCTACCTGTCTCCCACTGGAATCATAACTGTGATGATGACATCATTAAGCCAACGTTCTAATCAGCTGCCCTAATTAACCACCACTTGCTGTTAGAATTCAAGAGGCAGATATATAAGACTGTATTATTTTACTGCTAAACCTTCTTCAAAAGTAGTATTGTATTTTTTTGATATGGTGGATTTTTAAAATACATGTTAGAATATAAAATGGATCTGTATTACTTTCAACAATAAAGATAAATTTTTAAAAAGAATATAAAATGGAGCTCCCCTCCATTGTAGAGTAGCTTGCAGGTAGTACTAGAAGCAAAGGATACCTAAAATAGGATTTTTAAATATCATTTATAAATAATAAATATTTGACTTTCAGAATGACTGCTGTCTTAGTGGTGAAGCCACCAATTTGTATAGTAGATATATGCCACCATTTTAGGACCATATTTCTTATATAAATTCCAAATGATGTGCTGTATCCAGATTTTAAGATGAATTATCTTCTTTCAAAAAAAGAAAGAAATGTACCTCATTGCCCAATATATATAAATATAACGGATAGAAATTTTTTGAATGTTTGAATGTCAGATGGGTCTATAGTTGAAAAGAAATTTAGAATTAAGCAATTGAACTTATTAATGATCGTCAGTAGGCACATTGTTCTTCACTGGGCTGATTTTGCCCATTGTTCTCAAATAGTTTTTAAATCAGACAAATTCTTACATAGATATGAAACATCCAACATTTATTACAACAAAGTTTCAACATGCTGTTATTTGTTACAGGTAATCTTTGGTAAATCTAGCTGTTCAGAATTTTCAAAGGAAGCCTATACAGCCGTAGTATATCATAACAGGTACTGAATTCAAATATTTCTTTCAAAGTTACTCACTTCTCAGTGGCATTGTTAGCACTCACGTTAGTGTGTTTCCCAAATGCTTTGCTGCACTGAATGTGCAAATTCAAGACAGCTGACATCACAGTTATAATTTTCAATATGTGGATCCATATTTTCTATATACATCTCAAATAAAAGATTTTATACACAAAACATCTTTTCTGTCAAATTCTCTGATCCTTTCATTTTTATTATATTATGATTGATTATCTTTGTGGCTTCTGGTTTTTCAGTCTTTTCCCTATTATATTCCCCTAACATTTTGCAGCTTCACTTAACTCTTTACTAAGCTTGAAACTAGTCAATTAAATTGATGATATTTTCAACATCCAATAATCCTTTAACTTGGTGCCTTTCCATTTTACTTCTTTGAGAAATTAACTTTAGATAACCTTAAATTTCTGCTTTTGTTCTTTTTTTTATATATATATATTTTATTGATTTTTTTACAGAGAGGAAGGGAGAGAGATAGAGAGTTAGAAACATCGATGAGAGAGAAACATCGATCAGCTGCCTCCTGCACACCTCCTACTGGGGATGTGCCCGCAACCCAGGTACATGCCCTTGACCGGAATCGAACCTGGGACCTTTCAGTCCGCAGGCCGACGCTCTAGCCACTGAGCCAAACCGGTTCCGGCTGTTCTTTCTTTTTTAATTGAATGCTGTTGGAGAAAAAGCACAAAATTGTACCAGTCAGTACTATCATAGGTTATTTTACCTTCTTTTGGCCCCAAAAGATAACTTTTTGTTAATTTTTTTGTCATCACTTTTTTACCCTCTCTCTCATTATGCAGTAGCTGTTTTAAGTTTTTCTTCCCCTTCCTCTAGCTGCTACCTCTTTTCTGTTTGCTTTTACTCTTAGCTTTTCTATTTTATTAAGTTGATTGAGTCCATCCCACTTAAGATCCATCAACTTTTCTGCCCTTCACCTCAAATATCTTTGCACTGATCTACCTTCCTTCTGTTTCAAAGGCAGTATTGGCCCACATCCTGCTCAATGTGAATCTGCTCTTAAACAATCTTATCCAGCTTCTTCCAGAATATGACTTCATCAGTTATCCCTTCTCTTGCATCATCAAACTCCTGTTTCATTCGCTCCATCTCTTGCTGTCAAAAAGAAGCTTATGTTTTCTATTCTTAAAAAACAAACAAAACAAGTCTTTCTCCAGTGCTGTTGTACAGCATGTTTTCCCCTGATCTCCTTAAAACTTTATTCTTTCTCACATTTTTTACAGCCCTCTCTCATTTCCTTCTATCTCTTTGAAAGTGTTCTGTAGTAATTATTCTCAATTTTTCTTTTCTTTTAAGTACAGACATTCCATACAAAAAAGTAAGGTTTTGTCCTTAACCCTACTATTCTCTTCCTAAATAATTTTATGTATTTCTCAGACTTACACTCAATGAAAATGCTTCTACTTTTACCTTTATGTGTACTGCTCACAACTTTTATTTTCAGCCAGAACCTTCTTTCTGAGGTACAGACATGTATTTTTTGGTGGCCTATTGGGCATATTCATTTGGATTCCTTGCTGCTTTTCCAATTTCCATGTATTTTCTCCTGGCCCTCTTCCTGATCCTATCTGTTTCTTTTTATTAGTAGTACCACCAATTTTCTAGTTAGTCTGACTCAAACTTTAAGACATCCTTGCCTTCCTTCTTCATTTCTCTAATATTCAAGTATCTTTCTTTTACATCTTGATAATTTTCTTCCTATCTCATCACCAAACATAATCTGTGCTGTCCTATTTCTGGGCCTTTCTTGGATCTTTATTTCTATTATACTAGTATACAGATTCCCTCTACCTACTGAGCTTTTTTACTCATTCTTTAAGGCTCATATTATATATCTCTTCCTAAATATAATTCCTTGACCTAAAATTTTAAGAAATCTGTTGAACTCTGTTTTTGAAGCATTTAACTTTATATGCTCTATCCCAGGAGTTGGCAAACTTTTTCCACAAAGGGTCAAATAGTATATATTTAGGCCCTGTGGGCCATGTGGTCTCTATTGCAACTACTCAGCCCTGCTGTTGTAGTTCAAAAGCAGCCATAGCCAGTAAGTAAAGTTGCAAATCAATGGGCATGACTGTCTTCCAGTAAAATTTTATTTATGGGCACTGAAATGTGAATTTCATATAATATTTAAAGTGAACCAGTATACTTTTGATTTTTTCAACCGTGTAAAAATAAAAAAAAAACATTCTTAGTTTGTAGTTTAAACAAAACCCAGGCAGATGACTGGATTTGGTCTGTGTGCAATAGTTTGCCAACCCCCAGTTTATTTATATTTCTATAAATTATATATTTTTGAGGGTAATTTTTTTTATGTTCATCTTTAAACCCACCGCAATGCCTAACCTAAAGGTGGGCAATTCACTTGCTTGATTGGAAGATGTTTAATTTTCTGTAACAGTCTTCACATAATACAATTTAAAGAAAGACATTAACTAAAACACTCCATACAAGGAAAAATATTGATAAAGAAAGTAGTAATTTCTAAATGTATCTCAGTTTGTGGCTAAGTCTTTATTTTTGTTCTTATCATTAGCAGAATTTAAATGACAGTATAGTGTAACATTGCTAGTAAATTAAACTTTCTCATTAATTCAGTGATGACTAGAAAGATCAGTAATAAGATGTGTAGCATCTTTTTACTCAACCAAAGTCATCAAATTCTCAGATGGCTAGCATTGGCTGTCTTTCTTGTGGGTATTAAAAGCCTCATTCCACTTACTATTTCTGTGATCGAATCTACACCTCTTAGCACTTTGAGGCTTATTTGAAAAGAATATTTGACCTATAAGCATCAGAGGAAAAAAACCCTACTTGGTTTTGGATGAACAGCCTTCTCTTTAAAGGTAGTTGGAGCTCTATGGTTTGGATGCATTTTCATTGAAGATAACTCTGAGAGATACTAACTCAACCTGGAAGATTGGGATGCTAAGATTTTATCCCTTTTAAGTCTATATAATAAATAGTAGCTATGCTTTCCTGTAAAAATTCTCAATGGATATTGAGACAAAAATTCCATTGGTTTGATCAAATATATTTGCTGTATTCTTTATAGTGACTGGAAACACTTCTAACATGTGGAACAAATGTAATTTGTGTGTATTCCCTGATTTTTTTTTCTTTTCTTTGAGCTGTTAGTCAATGTTTTGGTAACATCATTTATTTCTTTAGCAATGGGATAATTGATGTAAGACATTTCATAGAGAGCCCTACTTGATACTAAGTTGTCTAAAGTTACCTTTTTATTTTTTTACAAAAGGGTAATACAAATTAGTCTTAATTTGAAGCTGTACTCCTATAACAGAAAAATGTTTTTTTGTGGTATGGTTTTAAAATATACACTTACAAAATTCTATATTATTTTTATGTGATGTGTATCAGAATTGGTTTAGAAATAATAGAAAGCCTTACCCGAGTCTCCTCTTTTATAGTTTCCAATCTAATGAAGGTCTCAGCATCAAGGTGGTAATTATTAATGAATTTTCATATAATAGGATTACTCAGCCCATTAATAAAAATGGGAGGAGAAATTTTAGAAACAGTGACAGTTCCCTCATCTGGAAGTAGGAGTTAGTTATTTTGGAATAAAGAAAAATATTTGGACTAGAAGAAAAATTAAGCATGAATCCTGAAATTAATTTTAAAATACTCAAATATACAAATGCAGTAATTCTTTGTTTTGAACAAATTACTGACTATTGATCTGTTTTGTTGTTTTTGTATGAAGGTCTCCTGATTTTCATGAAGAAATCAAGGTTAAACTCCCTGCTACTTTAACTGACCATCATCACTTGCTTTTTACTTTTTATCATGTTAGTTGTCAACAAAAACAAAATACTCCTCTTGAAACTCCTGTTGGATATACAGTAAGTATATTTTTGTTAAATAATTAGCTCTTTGATCTTAAAACTAGTACAATATTTAAGATATATGTAGTTGGTATAATAATTCTTATCTGATTCCCCACATTGGTTAGGAAGGATCATTATAACAATAAAATGCTCATTAATGTAATTAATTGACTAACAATCTAAACATTAGGTGTTGGTCCTGATTATTATGTTTACCCAACTGTACAATATAAATATAATAATTTTAAGGGTTCTTCAGAAAAGAATAGTTTGAATGTAAAATGATTAAAAAGGACTTTTGTCAATTAAATATATTTTTACTTTAATTAAAGGCAATTAAGCCCTTGAGTACTTTTTGGAAAATCATTATGATTGAATTGCAAAAGCAAACCTAAGATGAAGGACATCATAATATGCTATTACTACTTTGTTAGAAAATTCATGCCTCCACCCAAAAGAGAAAAGTCAACATTTGATTTATGTTTTTGTCTTTTGCAGTTTGTGGCATGAATTTTGCTAAATGTAAGAAAATAAATTCATGTTCATACTTGAAAATTTTCAACAGTCATATCTAATCAAATCTTTTTTTTCTTATATTGACACTGCTACCCCAGTTTAATATTGATACACTCTGTGGCCTTTTTTTACTACCAATTCTCCTTTGGCTAATAAGGACCTTGTATAGATTTAAAAATTGTATAGTTAGTAATAATAATATCTCACGGATCATTTTTAATAAATTATTGTCAGGGAAACTTTGGGGAAATTATGAAAGCTCATAATTACATAATTAAATCCCTTTGGTGTTTGGGGATGTGAGACAAATGTGGCTTGTATTCAGTTCTTAAAACAGATTTTCCAAGCAATTACTTTTAAAAACAATTTAAATGAATATTGTTTCCTTTTTATTTAAAAGTGGATACCAATGCTTCAGAATGGACGATTAAAGACTGGGCAGTTTTGCCTACCGGTCTCACTGGAAAAACCACCACAGGCTTATTCTGTACTGTCTCCTGAGGTCAGTATCCTCACGTTGAAATTCTCCAGATTGAACGAAATGGGTTTTCATTACAAAGGTGTTTTTCTCAAACAAGACCTTGTGATTCTGTTTATAAGTATGTTGATAATGAAGTAATAATATTATTTTCCTCTTATAATTAAAATTATAGAATACTAAGAAGCTTTCATACTATTTTAAAAATGTAAGTTTATTCATTTTAAAATAATAATACATGAAAATAAACTCAAAGAAAAGATACACTTGGAAAATTTTTATATTGTAACGAGAAGTTTCTTTAAATAAATCTTTATTTTAGTAGTTAATATTTAACTACAAGGCTAGAAGGAGAACAGATTTAAATCATTTTTTAAAGAAATGTTTTATAATTACTGATCATTGATCATATATGTGAAAATAAAGTGGCTATAAATATGCTAAAAATATAGTGCTTTATTTTAAGAGACATTAGCAGCTTTGATGATTATATGTGACTTGAAAGAAACAAAAACATTGGAAAAATCTCACTCAAGAATTAGTAGCCACTGTTCAAAACGAAAGTGCCCTTTGAGAGAACTACTACATGATGATTACCAATCCACTTAATGTGTTGACCATCAATATAAACATTAATCTGAAATATGTATTGTGAATGTTGTCCTGGTGGAATTTTTTTCAGAATAGAACTCAGAAAGTATTCACAAATAAATTAGTATTGTTTTTATTTCTTAAAACAGAAGAAGAAACAATATAATGCTACTGCTTTGACTTCATTTTTCACTATTATCTCACTCTGCTCTAGCCATGTAGCACAGTCACCTTAGCTGTTCTTCAAACATGAAAAGAGCATTTCATCCCAGGCCCTTTGCACTTCTGTCTGCTGGCAATGCTTTATCATAAGGCCTGCTTCTCCGTTTCATTCAGGTAGCCACTTAAATGCCACCTCTTCAGAGAGGTTGTCTGTGATCATTGTTAAGCGCCCAGCCTGTTTTGTCTTCCGGACGGAAAGTACAGTGTCAGTCACCGGTGATTGACATAGCGCTTAACATGTTAAATGAATGAATAAAGATAGTAGAAATTAAAAATATGACTCTCCCCCTCCTTCCCTAATCTGTCATTTAGTTTTTCATGAACACATTTGTTCAGTAAATAAGTTAGTCTTCAGCCAGGGATAGCATTGTATTTCAAAAGGAAGTATTTTGAAAGAAAATATGATTTTTATGGAAGTTATGTATTTGATTTTCCATGTTTTGCAAATGCAAGGTCAGCTTTCTAAAAGCAAAGTTGGTGGTTTCTTTCAGCTATGTTGTGTATGCTCATATATAAAAAATATGGTGATGATTTGGATTTGACTATAGACATATAGTATGGCTGATTGATACTGAGATAAACCACCTGATTAAAAATGCTTACACTTTTGTATATTTTAATTACTATATTAAAATAACAGTATATATTCTTCGCTTTTATTTAAAGAATAGTAAATATTACTGGTTTTAGTGCTTAATTTAAAATATGTGAAGATAAGTATTTCAACATTGAACTTTTATAGGTCATTGCTTAACGCAATTTTTCATTTACTTTCCTGGCTGAGGTTGAGCTTTGTTTGAAGGTCAGAGACCTTCTGATATGTGCTAACTTCAGTAGTTCTTTGGGCCTTAGAATATGAGGCTTGCCATATATGCATGCTTAGATACTGGTAAACTACTATCTATAACCAGTGAACTATTGTTTTATGATATTTGACTGACCATTTCTAGTGATCAGTGAATCATTTTCTTTTTAAAACTGGGTAGAAAGGAAGGTAAACCTTTATGTGGCTTTGCTTTGCCTCATCTTCTTGATAACTATTTTCCCCTTAAGTTTTCATGTTCCTTTCACTGAACCTATAAGTACTCTTCCTAGGCAGGACCACTGGCTACAGTTCATGTGAACGGTATTCCCAAAGTGTATAACTTGTACAAAAATCAAGATGTTCTTGACACCTGCTGTTAGTTGATGAATCCTAAATCTGCATTTCTGCTCATCCGTATTTTGCCAGTTATTTTTCTTTACCAGGATATTCCACAGATACCTCAAGCATAAAATGCCTAACATTAGATTTATTCTTGTTAAATAACTTTTGGAACCTTAGGGTGAGAGAAAAACCTTGGCCACCAATGTACCTGAACAGACTGATGGTACTTTGGTGAATTTACCTCCTTTCAGTGTCATCAGCTTTTCAGGAGCAGTGTTTATTGGGCTCCAGGAAGCAGATTCATACTTACAAAATTCATGAAGATAGATGTAGAGACCAGCATGGCAGTCTGTCAACAGATTTTTTTCTCTGTAGGATTATGGTATTCAGTACTCATCATAGTCACTAGGACCTTAAAATAGTTTTGTTTGATTGTTTTTGCCTGATATATGTCACAATGAAAAAATATACATACCCTTTATCTCATTAATTATACTTCTAAATATTTATTCTACAGATATATTTGCACAAGTATGCAAATATCCGCATATAGCATATTTCTAAACTTCACAGTGGTTAAATCTATATACGGATACTTACATTTTTCAATTTATTGTTATTTTATTTAATAATATAATAAACAATGATGCATCCACCATGCAATCCAAGAACTAGAATATTGACAATAACTTGCATCATTTATTTGTTCCTCCCCATCCCATACTCTTTTTCCCTCTATAAAAAACTAGCTTTCTTTTTTAAAAATTGTGGTAAATATACATAACATAAGATTTACCATTTTAAAGTGTGCAGTTCTGTGGCATTAAGTATGTTCACATTATTTTGAAAACTGGCGTCATAAAACAACTTTGTGTGTGACTAAAGAATACATTTTTTAATTTGCTTATGTTATGAATTTAACAACAATTTATTATTTGTATGTAATCCTCTGGGACTTGCTTTTTCTTTTTCTTTCTGTTTTAAAATATATTTTATTGATTTCAGAGAGGAAGGGGGAGAGAGAGAGAGAGAGATAGAAACATCAGTGATGAGAGAGAATTATTGATTGGCTGCCTCCTGCACACTTTACACTGGGGATGAACCTGCAACCCCGTCATGTGCCCTGACCTGGAATCGAACCGTGACCTCCTGGTTCATAGGTCGACGCTCAACCCCTGAGCCATGCAGGCCAGTCTGGAACTTGCTTTTTCCATTCAGCATTATATTACCAAGATTTAGTATTTCTTTTGATTAAAATAAAATATTCCTCTGGCCTTTTGTTGTCCTTAAAATTTAGTCCAGATTTTTTTCCCATGACCTTCAAATCTCTGAATGATCTGAGGGTGTGTCCACCTCTCCAGCGCTGTCTTTTACCATAACTGCAGCCTGTCTTAGTACTTAGACTTTCTTCCAAAATTTTTCCTGCCTCCAAGTCTTTGAATCATCTTACTTCTCTTCCTGTTCGTCACATGGCTGGATTCTTATCATTTTCTGAATTGTATATAAAATAGCACCTCCTCAGAAAGGTCTCTCTTCACTTCATGAACTTTCGACCCTTTCCTCCTCCACATTGCTGATATACTCTATCATATTAATCCAATTTTATTTACTTAATATTTATCACAATCTGAAATTATTTACTTACTTGTTTTTCTCTATTCCTGTCAGCTGCCTGAGAGTAGACCTTATGTTTACCATAAAACCCCAAAACCTAGAAAAATAGGTAGAGACTTTAGTAAATATTTGTTGTTTGAATTAAATAGAAAAAATTACAAAATTATTGGTATTAGCAAAAAATAAAACATGGAAATTACCTGGATATCGACCAAGAGTTTAATGTTTAATTAAATTTTTGTACACCCATACAATGAATGGTATAATTGTAAGAGGAATGATAATATCCCAATAGGATATTTAGAATAAAACATAAAAACAGCTCGAACCGGTTTGGCTCAGTGAATGGAGCTTCGGCCTGCAGACTGAAGGGTCCAGGGTTCGGTTCTGGTCTGGGGCATGTACCTTGGTTGCAGGCACATCCCCAGTAGGGGGTGTGCAGGAGGCAGCTGATCGATGTTTCTCTCTCATCGATATTTCTAACTCTCTATCCATCTCCCCTCCTCTCTGTAAAAAAAATCAATTAAATATATTTTTTAAAAAAACAAACATAAAAGCAAACAGTATAGCGACGAACAAACTTAGTATGTAGGTATATATCAGTAATTGTGTGGGAAATAGTTTGGAAAATATACATCAAATTTAGCAAAGTTAGTTATTGAAGCGCTGTGCGATTGTGAGCATTTTTGTTATTTTAAACCTCATATACTTTGAAAGGCAGTGTGGCATAATTACCAGGGTTTTACACTTGGCTTCACCACTTCCAGTTGTGTGTTCTTGGGCAAGTGTCTTAATTTCTCTGTTATGGACTGAATTGTGGTCCCCACTCCCGGCTCATATTTTGAAGCCCTAACCCCCACATGTGATAGTATTTGGAGATTTGCCTTTTGAGAGGAATTGAGTTTCCATGAGGTCATGAGGGTGGGGCCTCATGATAGAATTAGTTATAAGGAGACACCAGAGAGCTTGCTCTCTCTTGAGGACACAGTGAGATGGTGGCCATCTGCAAGCTAGGAGGAGGTTCTCACCAGATACTGACCATGTTGGTGCCTTGATCTTGGACTTGAGGTCTTCAGACTGTGAGAAGATAAATTTCTGTTGTTTAAGCCACCCAGCATATGGTGTTTTATAAGCGCAGTCTGATCTAAGGCACTACACTCTCTGTGTCTGAATTTTCTCATCTGTAAATTGAGGAGAATAATTAATGCTTATAATAAAGAGTTGTGTTGATGATTGTATGATTTAATGGCATGCAGAGCATTTAGAATGGTGCCAAACACATAAAAAGTATTAAAGTAATATTTGCTACTGTTACACCATTCCTTTTACCACACTGCTTGTTAGAATTTTTTAAGACAACAGTTATTACGTTAGCAAGCATCAGAATCACCTGGAGAGTTTGCTGTAACACCAGTTGTTGAACCTTACTCCCTCCACCCCCACTCACCCCAGTTTCTGATGCAGTAGATCTGGGCGGGGTGTTAATTATTTACATTTCAAACAAGTGCCCAGATCATGTTTGTGTTGCTGGTCCTTACTTCAAGCTTTGAGAACCGCTATTTTTAAAGAAGTATGTGTTCACACTTTATTTGTGTGTCCTTTTTTTTTTTTTTTTTTGTAACTGAAAACAGTATTTTGGGCTGATAGAGCCAGTACTGATTTTTGCTTTGAGACATTTAAATTCACTTTTTCTTTTTTTCCAGAAATATTTCTAAATCTATATTATTTGCCTCAATAGAGACATTACATGTATACCTATTCATGTTGAATTATTTAACAGTAAATTAACTTTATTTCAGCGGTTCTCAACCTGTGGGTCGTGACACCTTTGGCAGTTGAACGACCCTTTCACAGGGGTCGCCTAAGACCATCCTGCATATCAGATTTTACATTATGATTCATAACAGTAGCAACATTACAGTTATGAAGTAGCAATGAAAATAATTTTATGATTGTGTCACAACATGAGGAACTGTATTTGAGGGCCAGAAGGTTGAGAACCATGCTTTATTTGATTTTCTTTTCTGCACATAAAGATATGAAACCATGGAAAAGAAACCCTTTTATTTATTTATTTATTTATTTATTTATTTATTTATTGCTGAGTGTATAATTTTGTCATGACTTTCACAGATATTTATCATTGCTTGTTGTATTTTTTTTTTAATGATGGCTGCTTTAAAATTCTGTCACATCTGTCCAACATTGATATCTTAGTATTGGTATCGGTTGTCTTTTTCGCATTTAAGTTGAGATTTGCCAGGTTCTTGGTATGATGGATGATTTTTTTATTATATCACTAGAGGCCCGGTGCATGAAAATTCATGCACTGGAGGGGGGGGTCCCTCAGCCCGGCCTGCCCCCTCTCACAGTCCGGGAGCCCTCAGGGGCAGGAGGCACCCGGCGATCAGGGGAAGGTGACGCCCCATCACACCTCTGCTGCTGCCACTGCTGGCAGTGCAAGCCTCAGCCGGCCCTGGGCGGCTGGGCAGCCACCATCCAAGGCTTGCCTGCGCCTTGGGCCAGCCCTGGGGGGCTGAGGGGACTGGGCGCCACCATTCTTGTGGCTGTGGGCACTGCTATCTTTGTGACAGTGTGAGGGTCAATTAGCATATTCCCTCTTTATTAGAATGGATGAACATTTTAGGTCATGACTCTAGATCTTATTTATGTCTTGTGTTTTAACAGTGGGGGTAGGGTCTGTTACTAGGTAAAGGTCCATATTCCTCATGTAACAATGTGTTGGGGTGAGGGCCTGTATTTCAGGCTTCCCACTAGGCTGTGCTAACACCTCCCTGGCTATGAGGGGGGGGTACCTTGTTACTGCTTTCCTCTTGGCCTTCACTGACACCACAGTTGGTGGGGATACTACTGGGCTGGGATCAGATCCCCCACTTCTGTCTTCTCTGATACCACCCAGTGTGTGTGGGGAGAGGTGGGGTTGTGCACCTCCTTACAGCCAGCTGAGGATAGAGACCCAGGCTCCCCACTCAGCCTGTGGAGGTGCCGTGGGACTGCAATTTGTTTTTGCCAAAGTAGGGCAAGTATTGGCTTTGACTAAAGAGAGCAGACTTTTCTTGGAGCTTTTTTATGTCTGCTCCTTTTGACATTTCTGGCTCAACAGCTTCTCTAGCACCTAGTCCAGGATATATCAGGCAAAAATAAAACCCAGGAAACAACTGCCTTATAGTTCCTCCCCTCCTGAGGTTCCTTGCCTGTCTGCATTCCTCTATCCATGCTTCTATTTTTTGGCAGTAATTAGCAGGAGGAATAGAAAGAACAGATGTACTCTCTTTTAAAAATAAGATTTTATTATATCACTAGAGGCCTGGTGCACGAATTTTGTGCACCGGGGGCAGAGAGGGAGTCCCTCAGCCCGGCCTGCACCCTCTCCAATCTGGGAACCCTCCGGGGATGTCCCACTGCTGGTTTTAAAATATTTTAAACCGGCAGTCGGACATCCCTCTCACAATCTGGGACCACTGGCTCCTAACTGCTCACCTGCCTGCCAGCCTGATCACCCCCTAACTGCTCCCTTGCTAGCCTGATTGATGCGTAACTGCTCCCCTGCCGGCCTGATGGCCCCCAACTGCCCTCCCCTGCCGGCCTGGTCTCCCCCACCTGCCCTCCCCTGTTGGCTTGATCTCGCCCCCCACTGCCCACCCCTGCCGGCCATCTTGTGGCGGCCATTTTGTGATGATGTGAGGGCGTCACATGAGGGCTGGAGGACCACCTAGGCTTTTATTAGTATAGATTTTAATTAATTTCTAGCAAAAAAAAAAGTTTTCTCATCCGTAAAACAGAATTTCTTGGTTTATGAATATTTTAAAGCCCACTTAAAACATAAGAGGAGTGTTTAAAATAAAGAAAATAGAATATTATAAACCATTAAGATGATATTGTGGATATGAAAAGAGATTCACAATGTAATATGTGAAAAACAGGTTGTAAAATATCTGTGATATCACCTATGTAAGGGTATGTATAGAACTATTTTCCTAGAGGAAGATTTGGAATTATATAAAGGGGTATGTCTCTGGGAAGATGCAATTTTGAATGTATATTTTCTGTTTTTGGCTCTTTGAGCCTCTTCATCTAGAAAACATTGATTTTGTAATAAGAATTAAGCATAAGTTTTACATTCATTTACAGTGCATAAAAATATATTTCACAGATTTTTTTTCTCATCAAGATACTGTAATTTTAAAATTTGTTTTCAGAGTTTATAATCAACTTAAGTATCTATGATTATTGTATTTTATATTTTATAGGTTCCTCTCCCTGGCATGAAATGGGTAGATAACCACAAAGGTGTTTTTAATGTTGAAGTTGTTGCTGTTTCATCTATCCATACACAAGTGAGTGTTAGTAATTTTTATGATCAAATTTCACTTGAATGAATTGAACATATTGTCTAGTACTTAAATCAGTTTTGTTGCCTGCTGTTAGACTTAGGAATATAAGTCAGTTAAAAATGTATAGATTTAGAAATTTCTTTTTATCAACAAAATGTTAATGTCAACCAAAGCAAATATTTTACTTTTCAAAATATTATTGACTTCATTTTGAACAATTAAGTAATTTTTGTCCCTAGGTTTCTGGTACATAGCAGTACTTTAAAGTTCAAAAAGCATCATCCAACATATTTTATTTCTCATAGACTCAGATATTTCAAATGGAAAGAGTTCTTAGGGATCATTTACTCCACATTCTTTACTATATTTCTTGAATATGCCAAGTTCTCCTTAAAGCCTTTACATTTACTATTTCTCTAGCTGGAATGCTTTTCCTCCTGACATTCATTTGACCTCTCTTCATTAAGGTTTCTGCTTACGTCAGAGAGGACTTTTCTGGTGACTCTTAAACAGCAGCCCCATTATTCTGTGTCGTCTTACCTTGCACTTACTACTGCTTTTTGCTCTCATGCACTCAGGCACTTTTGCTTCCTCTCACACTTTCTGTGTGTCCGTGTGTGTTTACGTGTACATATGTATACATACATAATATGCTTTTGTTTATTGGTTCTTTTTCCCATTAGACTGTAAACTTCATGAGGTCAGGGATGTTGTTACCTGTCAGGGAAAGAGACTTTCCTTTAAGGACCTTAAAATAGGGGAAATGTAAAAATAATTACAATACAATAAAATTAGAACTATGTTAGACATATGAACTAAATCAAGTACAGAGGAGTTGTCTGTTTTGCTGGGAACTGAGGTGTTTCGCTGATAAGTAGGCATTTACCATACAGAGAGAAGGTGGGCAACTCAGAAGATAAAAAGTGCAAAGAGACAGTAATCTGTTTAAGGACGGGCAAACAATGTAAAGTGTATGAGAAATTGTGATAGGTGAAGATGGAAGACCAGGATGGTAACAGATTATGAAGGAACTTGAATGCTTTAGAGTTTAGAGTCCAGGTAGATGGTGATTTCTGGCCTAAATATAGGAAACATGAGAGAAGTAAATTTGGGAGCACATTAAGGGGGAGCAGTTTGGAGCTATAATGAGTTTATTTTTTAGCTTGTTGAGTTTGACATGACTATGCAATTCAGATGACAATGTCCTATAGGCAGTTGTAATTTGTTTGCTATTCAGGATTGGAGATAATAGAGTAAATAGATAGTGGGTATAGATGGAGCTGAGAGCAATAAATTAGTAATGGGCACAGATAGTTTACTAACACATCTATCCCTATAATTGAGCTCTAAAACAATAAGACAGACTCACTGGGAAACATATCCTGAATTAGTATCAATATATTTCTTAATTAGTAGTATTTGAAGTGGCTACTTTACAATAATAAGTGAAAATACAGAGTGGGGCAAAAGTAGGTTTACATTTGTAAATATACAAAACACAGTTTATTCTTGTATTATTATTTATTATTTTTTAAAATATATTTTTTATTTCAGAAAGGGAGGGAGAGGGAGAGAGATAGAAACATCAATAATGAGAGAGAATCATTGATCGGCTGCTTCCTGCACGCCCCCTACTGGGGATAAAGCCAGCAACCTGGGCATGTGCCCTGACGGGGAATCCACCAGTGACCTCCTGATTCATGGGTCAACGTTCAACTGGCCGGGCTATTACTATTTTTTATATTAACAACTGTAGACCTACTTACTAATATGCCCCACCCTATAGATTTAGTGTTTAATTGGAAACAATGTTTATATATACTGGTATGTACTTTTTTGTATTATCAGTTAATATGAGATGTTTTATTAGTGTTTTATAGTTTGGAGAATTTATAGAGCTCTACTTGCTTAGTGCTTTTGTTCACTCTTTGTTTTAGGATCCTTATCTTGACAAGTTTTTTGCTCTGGTCAACGCTCTGGATGAACACATGTTCCCTGTTCGAATTGGAGATATGCGAATCATGGAAAATAACTTAGAAAATGAATTGAAGAGCAGTATTTCAGCATTGAATTCATCTCAGTTGGAACCAGTGGTCCGATTTCTTCATCTTCTGCTTGATAAACTGATACTTTTAGTTGTTAGACCTCCAGTCATTGCTGGCCAAATAGGTAATTTACTTTTGTTTGGGGAATCATAGAATTTATAATTTGGTATTTTTAACTTTTGCAAAATAGAACCATGATTCCTGTTTGTTATTTATAAGGATGCATTTGATTGCGGAGGTGGGGGGGTGAGGGTTGTTATTTACTTGTCTCAAATGCCAAAAAATGATAACTTACTTTTGTTTTTTATAAAATTTGCCGTATAGACTTCTCAAATTATGGAAACAAATTAATTTACTTACCAAGTATTTTTTTTAAATTCTTTATTAGTTAAGGTATTACAAATGTGTCCTCATCCCCCCCATTAACCCCATCCTTCCCTCCCCCCCCTACCCCGCAGTCATGCTCTCATCCCCCTGTTGTCCATGTCCATTGGTTTGGCTTATATGCATGCATACAAGTCCTTTGGTTGATCTCTTCCCCTTACCCCCTCCCTCCCCTACTTTCCTTCTGGGGATTGATAGTCTGATCGCCGTTTCTCTATCTTTGG
>NW_005369990.1:1541289-1594572 GCF_000412655.1 Myotis brandtii
GATGATTAGTGACTTTGAGCATGTTTTCATATGTCTCTTGGCTTTCTGAATGTCCTCTTTTGAAAAGTGTCTATTTAGGTCCTTTGCCCATTTTTTGATTGGATTGTTTACCTTCCTTTTGTTAAGTTGTATGAGTTCCCTATAAATGTTGGAGATTAAACCCTTATCGGTGATAACATTGGCAAGTATGTTCTCCCATGCAGTGGGCTTTCTTGTTTTGTTGATGGTTTCTTTTGCCATGCAGAAGCTTTTTATTTTGATGTAGTCCCATTTGTTTACTTTCTTTTTAGTTTCCAATGCCCTAGGAGCTGTATCGGTGAAGAAATTGCTTCGGCATATGTCTGAGATTTTGTTGCCTTTGGATTCCTCTAGTATTTTTATGGTTTCCCGTCTTACATTTAAGTCCTTTATCCATTTTGAGTTTATTTTTGTGTATGGTGTAAGTTGGTGGTCTAGTTTCATTTTTTTGCATGTATATGTCCAATTTTCCCAACACCATTTATTGAAGAGTCTTTTCTTACTATCTTAAGTTGATATTTTTAATAATCTACTTTCATTGTTAATATTTTTATTTTTTTAAAACAAAAGTCACATGCTCATTGTGTGCTATATAGGTTAGTGTGGTGAAGGCTTGGGAGGGGCAGGTGCAAAGTGGAGGGGGTCAGTGGGGAAAAAAAACCAAAGGGACATCTGTAATACTTTCAGCAATAAAGATAAATTAAAAATAAAAATAATGAAATAATAAAATAAATGAGTAAAATGAGAATTTACTTCTCCAAGATAGATTTTTTTCCTATGTGCTTTGTATTGTTTACAAAATTTAGGTATCTGTGGGATGATCTTTTGTTTTTGACTAAACAAACCCATACAATATTCATGTTAAATTAGTAAAATTAGTTTTTTTTCATTTTGTTTAGAAAAGTAATTTTGATTTATCTAATACAAGGTAATCTTTAACATCAACATCAAATTGTTTAATCACTGTGTTGTGTACCTAAAACTAATATGTTATTGTATGTCAACTGTAATTGAAAAATAAATTTTAAAAATCAATATCTTTATACAATTATTATGTATAATCACTATATTTAATGCATGTAGAGAGGACAAAACCTTGGTCTTTTTGGAAGTTATAGTCTAAAAAAGTTAATGCAAAAATATTTTCCTCCTTCTTAAAAGTTAATCTAGGTCAAGCATCTTTTGAAGCGATGTCATCAATTATAAATCGGCTTCACAAAAATCTGGAAGGAAATCATGACCAGCATGGCAGGAACAGTCTTCTTGCATCATATATCTATTATGTTTTTCGCTTACCAAATACTTCCCCTAATTCACCATCACCAGGTATTTTATTCTTTTTACTATGAACAGCAAACATTTATTGAATGCCTACTAAGTGGCATGGACTATATTAAGTGCTGGAGGTAAAATAAATGTTACATTTTAAAGCACCATTATTTACACAGCTTCCTTTAATTAGATCTTGGTTGAATTAATTCTTGGAAATGAACCCTGCAAATAACTTCTTGTCTCTGGAAGCATTTTATTTCCTGTTAAGATTAAGAGAATGTTGTATTTGTCATTGGAGTCCTATTGGACTTTAAAGAAGAAATAACCCTGATAACCATTTGAAACCTATGTAATATAAGAGATTATTTTCTAGAAAAGTTCTGATTTCTCCATTATTAATAAAACTAGAGGCCTGGTGCATGAAATTCGTGCACTGGGGAGTGGGGTATCCCTCAGCCCAGCCTGCACCCTCTCCAATCTGGGACTGCTGGCTCCCAACTGCTCGCCTGCTTGCCTGCCTGATTTCCCCTAACCGCTTCTGCCTGCCAGCCCGATTACCCCCTAACCACTCCCCTACCAGCCCAATTGACGCTTAACTGCTCCCCTGCCAGCCTGATCTCCCCCAACTGCCCTCCCCTGCCGGCCCGGTCGCCTCCAAGTGCCCTCCCCTGCCAGCCTGTGGCTGTGGGCACCGCCATCTTTGAGGGCGGGGCAGTCAATTAGCATATTCCCTCTTTATTAGATAGGATAATATATTTTCAGAATACTAGAGCCCAAAGTAGCTATTTGTTTTTTATGGTAGTGGTGTTGGAGGTGGTGGATGTATCTTAGTTTGAATAACTCATTAGATGTTCAGTTAGTTAATGAATATATCATGCATATCTTTCAACTTGCTCATATATTTGTCTGTGTGAATCATCATTCATCACTAGTGATAATGGTAAGTGCCCTTTCTAACAATTGACAAGGTTAACATTAATAATGGTGAAAATTAATTATGGCATTCATTATGAAAACTAAGCATAACAGTATATGAGTTTTAGCTCATTGTTTTTCTTAATTGCAAAAATAATAGTAATTAACTCATATATATGTTTCATAATTTCTTCTCTTGGTTTTTAAAATTATAGTATTTGAGGCTCTAAATGTGGAGGTGATTGTGGACTACATATAATACTCCTCCATTTACTCTCTCATTCAGTACACTGTTAGCACATTGTATGCGGGAAACGTATTTATACGTTTTACGTTGACTGTAAGTAGTAGAGCCACCTGTTAGTGCGCGATAAAAACTACCTGCAAACAGTGTGTTAGAATACCACAGATTATGCAAAACTTTTTATATGCTGATGTGAAAGACTTATAATTAGTTGATAGGTATTTGTCATTTGCAAATATGACATTCAGAAAGATTTCTTTAAATAAGAAAAATGGAGATAAATTATGGATACAATCACTGGGTATATTTATGTTCATAGAACATGGTTGAATAATGGTGTCAGGCTTGATTTTAGATGAAAAGGTTTCCATTGCTTTTTTTTTTATATAAGGTGGGCTTTTAGAAAAGCTTTCTTTAGATTTTTTTACATGTATATGGCACAAAGGTGCCATTTTGTTATAGTTCAGATTTTCACTGATGAAAATAGAGAAGTAAAGCATAATCTCTTTCAAGAGATGTTGACAGTAAATTGACTGTCCCTCTATTGACTGTATCAAGGGGCAAAGCAAGGAGGGATAGAGGAAAAAGAAGAGACACAAGCTGAAGCATTTTGGGTGTTAGATATACTTATATTGTGTGTAC
Organism: Myotis brandtii; assembly: GCF_000412655.1. Taxonomy (NCBI): domain Eukaryota; kingdom Metazoa; phylum Chordata; class Mammalia; order Chiroptera; family Vespertilionidae; genus Myotis; species Myotis brandtii. The sequence continues at coordinate 1,544,381 of NW_005369990.1, forward strand.
TAGGTGTACAGGTTACTAATGCGGATTTTGTAATCAAAGAAAACATGATAATTTCAAGAGAAACATCAAAAGTGCTTTATTCAAAGTAATGTCCATTGCTAGCTACATATTTCCCCCATCTTTCGGGTAATTTGTGGATACTGTCCCAATAGAACTTTTCTTGTTTTGAGGCAAACCATTCAGAGACCCAATTTTCCACTTCTTTGTACATTTTGAAGTGCTGCTCAGAAAGTGCGTGTGACATTGACCAAAACAAGTGGTAATCTGAAGGAGGGAGGTCTGGTGGGTTAATACTTCCCAGGCAAGATCTTTTAATGTGTCTTTAACTGGTTTTGAAGTGTGTGATGCTGCATCATCATGAAGCAAAATTACTTAGCCGTGTCTTCTGGCCCATTCTGGTCGTTTCACATTCAAAGTGTGGTTCAAATTGATTAATTGTTGTCGGTAGTGATCAGTATTAATGGTTTCACCTGGTTTTAGAAGCTCATAATACACCACACCTTCCCAATCCCACCAAACACAGAGCATTGTCTTCTTTCCGAAGCGATTTGGCCTTGCAGTCCAGTCACAATTCGATGGAAAAAAGACTTTCTTTCTTGCCATTGAAGCAACATTTTACTGATGACTTTGGTTTTCCATTTGTCTTTCATTCAGTTGATGTGGCACCCATTTTCCTTCCTTTAAAATCTTTTCCATTGCTTGTAAATGATAGAAAATTGTTTGCCAAGCAACGTTTAATCTTTCTGCAAGTTGTTTTTGAGTTTGACACGTATCTTCATCCAATAATGCTTGTAATTGTTGGTCTTCAAACTTTTTTGGTTGACCTGGACGTTCTTTGTCTTTCACATTGAAATCATCACTTTTAAAGCATTCAAACCAGCGTTCACAAGTATCTTGAGATAGAGCATGTTCACCATAAGCTTCCTGAAGTATACGATAACGTTTTCTTCAAAATAATGAATTAAAACTTCCTACAAATGCTCTTTTTTTGGCACAAAATTTGACATTTTTAAGCGTAAAAATATTTATGATGTTAACACCTTCAGAAAATTTGACATATGAAGTTTTGAAGCTTGCTGTCAATACAACAAAATAGCATACATATCAAATCGCATATATATATCAACATATGTGTAACTCCATCTAGTGAAAAAAATCCGCATTATTAACCGGTACACCTAGTATCTAGGTAATGTATGTGACTGTTTTCTATTGTACATGTACTCTATAATCATAGAAACATTGAAGAGAATTGTTTTTATAATTCATACGATATTGCCAACTGCTGTGAAATAAGAATATCTTTGTGTATTTATTATTAAGTCTTTAGTCTTTTTCTTTCTTATTTATAGTATTTTTCATTCAGAAAGAAACAAAAGCAATTCATGGTCTTAGTGAAATTCTGTAAAGTGACAGAGATTAAGTTCATGTCCTTTCTTGACTAATTTCCTTTGTATAATTATGTGCTGTTTTATATTCAACTCTAGGTCCTGGGGGTTTAGGAGGATCAGTGCATTATGCCACAATGGCTAGATCTGCTGTGAGACCTGCAAGCCTGAATTTAAATCGTTCTCGGAGCCTTAGTAATAGTAACCCAGATATACCTGGGACTCCCACGTCACCAGATGATGAAGTACGGTCAATCATCGGCAGTAAGGTAAACTGAAGATAACCATCTATAAATTGGATTTTCAGTTCATGAACAAATGAGAAATGTCCAAATGTTTTAATTTATTTTGAATTTTTAAGTGTATTTGAGTTAATAAGGAAGAAATTGTACATTTCCATTTTGTCAGTAAACACTAAATGTTTCATGTTTCTATTAAATATGCTTGCTATTGCAAACTGGTTTGTGTATTCTGCTTAAAAAAAAAAATCTGCCAAATTCTAAAATTTATCCAGGATGACTAGTTATATATTACTCACTTTTATCTGTCTTTCATCATGTGAAAAATGATTTTCATATAGAATCAAAACAGATCTATGTGACTGCTGGGTAGTAGGGCTATATCATCAGTGATACAAAATGTAAGTCCTTCTCCAAAGAAAAATCTAGATTGGTAGTTGAGCTACATTTCTTATGAAAAACTCTATGTAAGATGCACCAGGATTAGAATTGTATGATTTATTTAATGATGGTTAATGATTACATCAGATAATAAGGGAGATGCCAGCTAATCTAAGATCTAGGTATATTTTATTTATTTATAATCTTTATTACCCAAAAAAAATACTTAAGGAACAAATAGTTAATTCCCTTTTTATATTTAAAGTACAAAAATATTTCAGAGTTTAAGCAAGCTGGACAAAAGAACAGTAAGGCCAAGAAATCACGTCATGTTGTGTTTTGACCAAACCATTGCAAATGTAAATACATTTTCTATTGGAAAAGAGGAAGATATTATGGTTATGGAATCATAGCCAACTTTTCTTTGGCATTTCAGTTTGGTAATAATGATATGAGGAAGAATTACTAAACATGTTCTAGGGTTTGTATTTAACAGTCTGAACTACAATAGAATATATATTTTTAAGATTTGGGTTTGTTTGTTAGGTGAAATACTTGAACATTGATAAAAAAATCAGAATTACTTATATCTATTCATATAGTTACAGAAATGTTACATTTTCAGAAGCATTGTTCATTGTAAAATAACTTTTTAAAAAATATATTTTTATTGATATCAGAGAGGAAGGGAGCAGGAGAGAGAGAGAGAAATATCAATGATAAGTGAGAATCATTGATTGGCTGCCCCCTGCATGCCCCTTACTAGGTATCCAGCCTGCAACCTGGGCATGTGCTGTTGACCAGAATCAAACCTGGGACCCGTGAATCCACAGGCCAACGCTCTATCCATTCAGCCAAACCGGCTAGGGCATAAAATAACTTTTAAACAATTTTTAAGTAATTTCTCACAGATCAGAAATACATTTTGTAGCCTTACCTCACATACATTTCCATGTTTAGGAAAAATACTCAAGTTCTTTATCCTTGTCTTTATTTTTTATTATATCTCATTGTAATAGAGAGAGTACTTAGCATTATTTACATATTTATAAAATACAATTCTTTAGTAGAATGAATCTGATTTGTGAATTATAAGAAATTCTATTAACTATAGAAACCATTTTTCTTTAAGGCTATACTTTTAAAATGTCTCAGTTTCTGTAAGATTTGCATTATGCCTCATTTAGCATGATTCTAGAGTTTTCTTTTATATGATGTATTTGATAACTTACAACATCCAAGATTTAGAACAAGATTTACATATATTGGAATGATTAGTTGCCTTTGTTCAAGTAGTTTATAAAATGGGACATAATGACATAAACTTACTTTTGATGATATTAAAATGATAAACATCAACTTTTGAGCAAGCCATCATAAAATGAGAATTTTTTTATGACAACACAGCCTTGTATGAATTTTTATTTAAATGCTTTCTATGTTTTCTCTTTGTTGCAAAATTTTTGCTAGCTACCTTTATTTTGGAGTATCCTTTAGTCATAATCCCTTATAATAGCATATAATTTTATTTTATTGAAAAATTGTGCCGAAACCGGTTTGGCTCAGTGGCTAGAGCGTCGGCCTGCGGACTGAAAGGTCCCAGGTTCGATTCCGGTCAAGGGCATGTTCCTTGGTTGCGGGCACATCCCCAGTAGGAGATGTGAAGGAGGCAGCTGATCGATGTTTCTCTCTCATCGATGTTTCTAACTCTCTATCTCTTTCCCTTCCTCTCTGTAAAAAATCAATAAAATATATTAAAAAAGAAAAATTGTAAGGAAGCTTGAAGTTTATTTGTAGCTGCTTTTCATTTAGTCTGATTTTATTGGCCTAGACCAGTGGTCGGCAAACTGCGGCTCGGCAAACCGTGGCTCGCGAGCCACATGCGGCTCTTTGGCGCCTTGAGTGTGGCTCTTCCACAAAATACCGGCTCTTCCACAAAATACCAACTTCTGCGCATGGGCCATGAAGTTTCAGTTGCACTGTACGTGCGTGCCCGCACGTGGTATTTTGTGGAAGAGCCACACTCAAGTGGCCAAAGAGCCACATGTGGCTCGCGAGCCGCGGTTTGCCGACCACGGGCCTAGACATTTAAGTAACTCTTCTTTAATGATTTTGTCTTTCACTTTGCCTCAGCCATGGTCATAACCTAGATGTTCTCATTACCAATAACTTTAATCCTCATAATCTCAATTTCATGCATTTTGTTCTTTAACCATTAGATGCTAGTTCTCTCTTTAGTATCTCAATTCTAACAATTTCTTTATTTCTCTACAATGTCCAATTACTTGATTCAGTGACCTTTATACTGTGTCTTACCCCCCTAATGTTATTTCTTCCAATTTAGCCAGCTAAAATATCATAATCATTATAATTATACCCATTATAATCAAACCTCAATTCTCTTATCCTTCTCCACTTCATTTTACTTGCTTAACCAAACCATAAACCATAGTTCAACCCAGTTGACTGCCTTTGCCATGTCACCACCTGTGCCACTGAACAAGACTTGAGAAATACCATGATGACTGGTCTCATTTGAAATTAAAGACCATAAACCTCAGAGAGCCCTAATGTTATCAAGCAGTTATATATATTTCTGTGTTTCATTTACCTTCCCATTCTCCCAGAAAAGGTATCATGCCATTTTTTTATTACTTTAAGCCTCATAAAACCTCCTCACCAATCCTCCTTCTGACTTTATCTTCTACTTCATTGAGAAAATTGAAGCCATCAGAAGAAAACTTTGGAAAACTTTTATCATTGCATCTACTTGCTGATTACCATCTATTACTACCGAATACTTAATACAGTGCTATAGATGAACTATTCATTTCCCTAGGTGATACTGTCTATACAGAATTGCTTAATATTGTGACTACTCTTTCTTTTCTTTTACCTATTCTTCCTTTGATGTTTTCTGGTTTGTGTCCATACTGATATTTGTAGTCAGTTTCTTTTGGTTTGTCTTTATAAATCTTACTCCAACAGTCCTCTAAAAATTTGTTATAATTTGTTCCAGTTCTATTAGCAGATTCCCAGGCCCATATTGCTGGATCAGGATTTTTGGGAGTAGGGCCCAGAATCTGAATTTTATAAACCTTCCCAATTAATTTTAATGATCAGTCAGGTTTTTTTAAAAATATATTTATTTTTATTGATTTGAGAGAGGAAGGGAGAGGGGGAGAGAGAGAGAAACATCAATGACAAGAGAGAATCATTGATTGGCTGCCTCCAGCACACTCCACACTGGGGATGGAGCCCCCAACCCAGGCACGTGCCCTGACCTGGAATCAAACTGTGACCGCCTGGTGACCTCCTGATTCGTAGGTCGATGCTCAACCACTGAGCTGCCGGCCGACTGGGCTGATCAGTCAGGTTTAAGAAATTGAACTAAAGCCCCAGTTTCCTTCACCTATGATCATAATGACCTCTTTTAGAGACAGATAGACATAATTCACTTCTGGTCATACACATTAGTAGCATATTAAATTAACTTTAAATTAGTGATAGTAATGATGAAGATATAATTACTATAAATAGCTCCAGAATGTTTTTTCTTAATATGTATAGTAGCCCATTAGATTTAATTACAATAAGCACAATAAAACTGAGCACAACCCCAAATTTACCATCATTTTTAGAAAGGAACAAATATTAGGCATTTTTTTTCTTAAATTTTTACTTAATTTCTCCTAACAGTCCCTGAAAGAAAATAAAAGGCAGGATCAAGTAGAATTATGGAGTATTACTGCACAAAAGTTTTCAGTGATGACATATGGAATGAAATTAAATTCTTTTAGAAAAGAATGAAATGTTTTTTTCCCCATTTTTTCCTTTGATTCCCTAGTTATATTCCGAGTAAATTAACTGTTGCTAACTCATTCCATCTTTAAAGAAAATTGAGAGGGGGGGAGGTGTGCTGTGGGAACTTTAGTTGTTGGTACTTCAAGGTATACCAACGCCTTTACAAAAAGAGAAATCACCTTTAAATGGTATAGTTCATGTTCTTGGTGATTCTTTAAAATGTATGTAATAAGATAACTTTGGTGAACTAATAATACTCTATAGGTGCCTAAAATTTTTGGTTGCTTTAACAGTACTAATTTAAAAAATGTTTGCATTGGAAATTCTGGATTTCTTTAAGAATAATTTATAGCATGCCACATGTAATATTTCTTTCCTTTCCAACTGCTTTCTATTATATGCTTAGGGTTTAGATCGCTCCAATTCCTGGGTTAACACTGGTGGTCCAAAAGCTGCCCCATGGGGATCCAACCCCAGTCCAAGTGCAGAATCAACACAGGTGGTGTTTATATTAGAGGTTTCTTTATTGGCTGCTGATGTTTCCCTTTAGAACATTACTTTTTAGTATATACTGTGATTTCAGTGGCTTGCTTTTTTAATTATTAAAAAGTGTGTATTTTTGTTTACTTAGCACATTCTCCAACTACTATGCATGAATACCACCAGTTGCACCAGTATTGTTCTGCTTTCCTATTTCCTGTCTCCTCCCTCCCTCCTTATACACTCTATCATTATATCAGTTCCTGTTGCTTATGCGATTGATGACTTTGATAACGGTTTCTACTTTAGGGGTAGCATATCTTCAGTAGGAATTTTAAAATATTTTATGTGGAAAAACCTGACAGTTTTCCATTTGCTTTTGGTTTAAAGTGTAGCTATTGTATCATTTCCATTTAGCATTTACTGTCTTGTTATTTTTTTCATAATCACTGACTAAAAATACTGGTAATAAAGCAGAAATTAAATGTGAACAGTATATGCTCCCCATCCTATAAGATTAAATACCAGAAGCAAAAAACTTTTTCAGTTTGTGCTGTGTTGCAAAGTATGAAATGTATTATAACTTAGTTGAATTAGGTTTTGATGACTTAAGTCTAATTGCTTGATAGCTAATACTGCATGATACCTTCAAATGTACTTCTCATCTGTTTATTGACTTTGTAGGAAAATGTTTTTGTTCTTGTAGAAACAATTTAATTACATTTTAATATTAGAATTGATTTGTATTTCATGTAGTATATGGCAAGCCTGAATACTATTTTTGATAATAGTGAAAAGTGAAAGAAATCATTCTAAACTTTTAATAATTTTTTATTGAATATAAAAGTTTTGGTGGGTTTTTTTTTGTCTGAGACCAGTTGAGAAGTATGTTTTTACATTTTCTTACTAGATATGTGCATGTGTATAGGTCACACAAATAAAAGTTTCATTCTTTGCAGCACTCTGAATTTATATAATTATTAAAATACTCATCTTCTAAAAATTTTAGAAGCATTTTGATTTTCCTAAGGCATTAAAACAACTTAAAATGGTAAAAATGAGATGAGCAATAAAATAGATGGTTGCTGAAACCACAATAAAACACTATTTAAAAAATTCTGTGTATTCCTTGAGCTGCAAAGTCATCCACAGCAGACTTTAATGTTATCTCCTCATCATTCATCTTCACTCCATAGGCTATGGATCGAAGTTGTAATCGTATGTCTTCGCACACAGAGACGTCAAGTTTCTTACAAACATTAACGGGACGCTTACCAACTAAAAAGGTAGATTCATATGAAGACAATCCATATAGGGGGAAAATAATTTCAGCAGTTAAATAGATATGAGATTTATTTACCTAATCAATATGAGATATTGCAGAATTTCCATTGCATTTTAAAACACATTTGAGCAAGCTCTGCTTGTCTGATGCCTTTTGGGGCCTGCCTTTCCAGTGTAGGCTATTTTACATTGTTTTAATGTGTATCTTTGGGACTGGCTGCTTTTGGACTTTAGTGCATTGAAATTTGATCATTCAATTTTAGTGCCAAAAAATGTACCAAATTAATTCTGTTTCTGTAACTGCTTCTGTTTTGTGTTTTGAATCTCCAGGAAATGGAAGATGAGTTAGAAAAATTATCACTCTTAGTAAGATATGTTGATTTGCTTCCCTTATGCACAGTTTTGTTAGTCCTTTTTCTTATTAATATACACTACTTTGCAAATGCTTTGTATGCATATCCATTGCAAGGCAGGCATTTCTGCCATTTTTATAAAACGACTTTCAATACCTGAAAACTTGAAAATTAATGTGTTATGTCAAAGTTTAAAATTTTAAAGGTATTTTCTAAATTGTACCAGCAAAGTTCACGAATGTATTTGCATATGTTGAAATATGTATGTAAGGCACAAACAAGATTTTATTTGTAACTTTGAGTTTTTGGTCTAATTTCTGTTTGCAGGTACAATTTAGGAGGCTATTTCCCACCTGTTTTTTAAAAATTACATTTTGCAACAAGATAACATGTAATTTTTCCAGCTATTCAACATGCCACTATCTTACATGTATAAATAGCCGTTTCGTTAATGGGTGTCCTCACTGCATCATTTAATGGTTCACATGCCTTATTTTGCTTATTCTCATTATATCTTCATTTGCAGTTGCATTATTATTTGGTTTGTGTTATTAACAGACTTGACTTTGATAATAACTTTGGATTTACTTCTGGATAGCTTTTTCATGAGGAGCTGGCTTTGCAGTGGGTTGTTTGCAGTGGCAGCGTTCGGGAATCAGCTTTGCAACAGGCCTGGTTCTTTTTTGAGTTAATGGTGAGCAAAATAAACACTTTCTAAAAAAAATATTGTTTTCCTTAGTGAACACTTTTGTGTTAGCTCATCATACTAGAAATTTTTTTCTGTTGTCTTACAGTTTTACATGTTCTTCCAAGGCAAAATTACATATATTATATCCCTAAATAAACATTGTGAACACTCAGCACAATTTAGTTGGAATGATAAAGTTCATTTTATTTTTTTTAGGGATGGTTGCAGAAGCTAGCTACTTTTTTAAAGCACCTGTGATACATTCTTATTATGAATATGCTGCTGTATAATAGCAATATTTTAGATTTCATACCGAACATAGATAGATACTGCTTTTATGGTTAGAAAGCTCTTAGGGAAATGCTAGTTAAAGCCAATTAAAAAAACTTTTTTGCTTCATTCAATAAATGATATTAAAAACAAAGGAATCAGTAACTTAATATTTATGCACACACGTCATTGTTTATTGCTTTTGTGCATATGTGTGTTATCAGGTGTATACAATGTGGTAGCACTGTCTCCATGGGCTAAATATTACCAAGGCACAGAGAGATTAAGTAACTTTAAGTATACACTGCTTGTAGATAGCAGAACTGTGTTTCAAACACAGACATTCTGGCGCTAGGGGTCTTTCTCTTCAGCCTCTAGAAAGCTGAAATCATTGAAACTTTTTCTTCCGGAAAAGAAGTATGTAAAAATAAATAAGAAACAAAGGAAATTACAGCAAAAACAGAAAGGTAGAAAAGAAACAAAAGGAGCTTCTAGAGTACATCATAGGGTCATTCTCAGCATTGAATGTTACCTATATTGAGGATAGAAAGCCATTTCTTCTAGGGATTTACTAACCAAATAAGTGAAAAGGGACCATCCATAAATGATAGGTAACTCATTTTTTCCCTAGAAAATAAACACCAAATTTGTAATTCATGTACTTGTAATATAAGTTCAAAATTATAATTTGATTTATTTTTTGATAGTTGTAAATGTATGTTCAGATTTCTTAAATATAAACTAGTCAAAAGGTTTAGACTTGAATCTGCTATTTACTAAATGTAGAACTTCGCCTTCAATTTCCCTGAATATTTCTTACCATTATCACATGGGGATAAGAATCTATACCCAAAAACATTTTATCAACTTAAATCACTTTGTAATTTTTACCTAATATTTTATATAGGTAAAATATTTAGTCATTCATATTTAATGTACATCCACCATTTGATACTAGGTGCTAGATACCAGAGGCACTACAGTGAAGTCCAGGTTTCTAATCTCTCAAAGCTCACAGGGATAAGAAATGGCAAAATTATTGAGTCTTGGAAAGATTTAATTTAAAACAATTTCAAAGAGTGCTATTTTTTTTTTCTTTTGCACACACACACTTTTTTTCCTATTCACAGCCAGGGTAATTTTATGAAGATGATCCTGTGATTGGATTGCATTTTTTTTTATATTTCTTTGGAATATACAAAATATTATAGTGAACTTTTCAAAATATTTGAGGAGCTACAAGTCTTTCAGCTATGTAATAAATCACATGGTATATTGAAAAAAATAGCCCTACTCTGCAGCGGTTCTCAACCTGTGGGTCGCGACCCCTTTGGCTGTCGAACGACCCTTTCACAGGGGTCACCTAAGACCATCCTGCATATCAGATATTTACATTACTATTCATAACAGTGACAACATTACAGTTATGAAGTAGCAACAAAAATAATTTTATGGTTGGGTCACAACATGAGGAACTGTATTTAAAGGGACAGAAGGTTGAGAACCACTGGTTTAGAGTCTCTAACTATTAATTGCATCTGTAAGAAATTGAACTAATGGCTTATATATTTTTTTCAGGTGAAGAGCATGGTGCACCATTTATACTTTAATGATAAACTAAATGCAGCAAGGAAATCTCGTTTTCCAGAGCGTTTTATGGATGACATTGCTGCTCTTGTCAGTACAATTGCTAGTGATATAGTTTCACGATTTCAGAAGGTAATGATGAGTTGTTGTTTTTTTAATCTTTTTCAAGCTCACATTAAACTCTCATACTTTTATCTGTTTTTGCTTTTTATTCTGTTTCTCAGGACGCAGAAATGGTTGAAAGACTCAACACAAGTCTTGCATTCTTTCTCAATGATCTGTTGTCTGTTATGGACAGAGGATTTGTCTTTAGCCTTATAAAGAACTTCTATAAACAGGTAATTCATAATTAGTAATAATTAGTAGTCAAATAACCTAAATACAGTATTTGCTCTTTGTACAGCCAGAGCTAAGAGACCTTCATATACATGCATATACTGATATTTTTTTAAATAGCATAGTTTTATTAGTAAGGCAAAAGTAAGTTATATTTGTTAATCAGGACACAAGACTGTGGCAAGCTGATATCAGTAAAACTGGCTTTTCCTTGGGTTACACTGGCCCATTCTGGAGCACACCACCAGGTCAGTAGTCTAACTGTAAAGCAGCCCCGAGATTCCATTCAAGAATAATGTTTATACTAAATGAAGAACTAACTGCACCTTTTGTGTCTTCAGTGATATTTAAAGTAGCTGCATTTTGCTATGTATTCCCCCTAACACAGCTTTGGACATTGTAGAGTTTAGAATGGCAAACATGTTTACCCAAGTCCCAAATTTCATTTATTTTGCTCTTACTAAACTAAAAGCATTCTGGAACTTTTCCACAAACAGCTGATTTTGTTTTTAAATTTTTATCAACTTATTAATGAAACCTGACTTTTGGGAAACATTAGTATTGGACCTGATAGGCAGTTTTGCTAGTAAGTTAGTAACTCATCCTAGAGTTCCCTTTTAAAGAAGCTTTAAAAATATATAGACCTCTGGGTCCCATCTCAGCATTCTTGAGGAGTTTGAGTCCTGATGGTGGGCATAGGGAGTGAGGGACGCAGTGCTTGTGAAGCACTTCCCAGCTGGTTCACAGATTAGATTTGGGGAACTACTGGTTAAGAATGCTACTTGGCAGTGAAATATTTAGACTTTTGAAGATCTCTTCTATTGGATGCCTTTACTGTATGTTTCTTTTATTAGAGAAGTTAAAACTATGTGTGGACACTGACCCACTTATAATTATTTGCTATAGTATGCATTATTTTTACTCTGTCCCCAAAATTTCATGTACTGTTGCTACTAAAACCTATTCCTGTCGTTATTCTTCAAGTATTAACCTCCTACATTTGCTGAACATTGAACTAGATCCTAGGGTTGCTAAAGTTATTAAGTCCATTCATATATGTCCTCAAGTAGTTTATGGTATAGCTGGGGAAATAGACATATATCATTATAAATATAGGTTAACACAAGGTACTATAAAAAGAATGGATACTTTCTTTTATGAAGTTAATTTGGTGGTGTACTTTTTCCTCATAAAGTATATCTTTGAAAAGCAGAATATTAATGCTGTATTGGAAATACAAGAATGTGGCTTTGCCCTAGCCAGTTTGGCTCAGTGGATAGAGTGTCGGCCTGCAAACTGAAGGGTCCCAGGTTCGATTCCGGTCAAGGGCACATGCCCGGGTTGCAGGCTCTGTTCCCATTCAGGGGCGTGCAGGAGGCAGCCAATCAATGATTCTCTCTCATTGACATTTCGATCTCTCTCTCCCTCTCTGAAATCAATAAAAATATATTTTTTTTAAAATGTGGCTTTTAGCCTAGTCAGTGGAATTCTACAATAAATCCGTAGTTCAAAATTTTGCATTTTAACAGTAATTCTAGAGAAAGCTGATACCATTACTTAAATCACAAAAACCAAAGCTGCCCACTGAGTACTGTTCTCTAATTCTTTAATCTGTCATTCTGGTGTTTGTATTAGAGAAATGATATACTCAATTGGTTTTCTCTTATTTATGCATTGCTTACAAGGTGTCTTCAAAGCTTTACTCATTACCAATTCCAAGTGTCCTGGTGTCCTTGAGGTTGGATTTTCTGCGAATCATCTGCAGCCATGAGCACTATGTTACATTAAACTTACCCTGTAGCCTGCTTACTCCACCTGCATCACCATCACCTTCTGTTTCTTCTGCAACATCTCAGGTATGCAAAGTGTAAGAAAGAAGTATCCTTAATGTCCACATTTGTGAAAAAGCATTTTAAACACTGGGGGAAAATTATAGGTAACGCTATTGAATAAAAGCTGTATAATAGGTTCTGTATTAAGTGCTTCATAAGTATTAATCATTTAATTCTCAGAGCAACTCTAGGAGGTATATTCTATTACTATCTCTATTTTACAGATGAAAAAACTGAAACACAGTAAGGGCAATAACTTACTCAAGGTCACACAGTTAAATGGCACAGCTATACTTTGAACCAAGTCACATGTTGACATTTTAAATTTATTTTTCAATTACAGTTGACATATAATATTATATTAGTTTCAGGCATACAACATAGTGATTAGATATTTATATACCTTATGAATCCATCACCCCTGTTAGTCTGGTACCCATCTGACACCGTACATAGTTAATTACAATATTATTATATTCCTTATGCTATACTTTGCATGTTGGGTTTATTTTAGACCCTAAGCTGTTAACCACTATATACTACTCCTCTTACAGATTGTGCATATGTGAGTGAATTCATCCACATAAACTCACTTATTTAGATGTTTTCATAAATTGGGTTTTTTTGAAGCAGACAGACTGAGTTTGGGGTATAAAATGTTTCTTAGGGATTAATACTAGTGAAAGGAATGGGGATGAAGCATAATTTACAGAGAAAGAAATCAAACTGTTACAGAATTATCTCCCAAAATTCAGGTTTGTGTACCCAATGCACTAGTAGGCCCAAACAGTGAGACACCAGTGCTCAGAGACAGAAAGATTTATTTGATTGGGAGGATGGGAGAGCAAGCTCTCTCAAATCCATCTCTCTCAAAAAGCAAAAGTAGACAGTTTTTATGTAAGTAGGGAATGGGGTTCGTTCCAGGAACTGAGAGAGAAGACCATGTTTATTTAGTCACAGATAACACTTTTTCGTATCAGACTTCTTGGAATCAGCAGCTGGTCGCAGCTACCCTGAAGATATTCTTTTCTTCTACAAAACAAACTCATAGATTCTTCTCGAGACCCTGAAGTTATCTCCTCCTGCTTGACAAAGAAACAGTACATCAGCACCACAAAATTATATAGTGAGGACAAGTGGTGCAGCATTGAAGGACCAAGATTCTGCAAAATATCTCATAATTGTGTGTCAGTGATATTATCTTTAAAAGGCAGAAAGTTGACATGATTCTCGCCACTAGGCTATCATAGGTTTGGGGTTGAACTAGCTATATTTTTCAATTATCTCAAGCTAAGTATACTTTTAGACATTTCTCCTGGAACTTCATGTACAGTCAGAATATGACTCACATACTTTCTTAATCTTTGAGTAGAAGCTACCTGACAACCAAAGGAATTAAAACATTTAGTTAAAGCTTATACCTATAGCCCTAGCCAGTTTGACTCAGTAGATAGAGTGTCGGCCTGCAGACTAAAGAATCGCGGGTTCAATTCCAGTCAAGAGCACATGTCTGGGTTGCATGCGCAATCCCCACTAGGTGAGTTTACAGGAGGCAGCCGAACAATGATTCTCTCTCATCATTTCTCTTCTTACATCGTTTCTCACTTTCTTTTCCTCTCTCTCCCACTCTCCCTAAAAATTAATGGAAAAATATCCTTGGGTGAGGATTAATAAAAAATAAAAAGCTTATACCTGTATCCTAATTTAGTTGTAGCTGCCAAAAATACTAGGGGTATTAAAATCACAAAGGCTCTGTTATAAAACTGCAGTGCAAGCCTGACAGAGCCCTACTACTTCTCTTGTATCCAGAAAACCCAAAGGAAACTAGATGGATGTTTATAGGCACTTGACTTCAACAGCTAGTAGTTTCTCTAAAGATGAAAAAGGGCTATCATAGCAATTATTATGTATCCTGTCATACAAATTGAGATTAAGGGATTTTGTGGTTTTAGTATCAAAGATGCCTAGATTTTTCCCTCCTAGTGAAACATCCTTTCTGCTGTATAATTCCTGAGGCAGACTGCTTCCTTAAGCTCTTAATGTCTTCTTAATTTTATTTTTGAGATATTTATTTCCTTAATGTAATTCTGTAGGCTAGATCAGTGTCAGACGAGGCAAACTGCTTCCTTAAGCTCTTAATGTCTGAAGTCAAAGTCGATTTTAACTCTTCTTAATTTTATTTTTGAGATATTTAATTCCTTAATGTAATTCTGTAGGCTAGATCAGTGTCAGATGCGTGATAAAAGAAAAAATTAAACTTCACTTTCAGAGAGCACCCACAACTTTTCACTTTACTTTTGCAAAACATCGTATTTCCACACACTCTTTTACCTGGCTAGGACACACTTCTTCCTGTAATGGATGAAGTTTTGCTTTCTTTGCCCAACTTCTTCCAAAGATGTAGCTACACAGATACAAATAAAGCACAGGTGCAGTTCTAAAATCTTTAATGAAGCACACTTGTTTACGCCTAACTCCCTGCTGAACATCACATTCAGCAAAGAAATTCACAGAATTTCTTTCATTATCTTGTTCCCCACCTTGTCATCTAACTACAGTGCATAATTTTCAGATTCTAATATATGACAGAGACATCACTTTTTCGGGGGTGGGGCAGAGGAATTTTATATAGTTATTAGGAAAATGATTTCTGCATGGAGAAATCTGAAATCTATTGTTCTTCTAAGAAACCTCACATAGATGATCTTGAATTATGGATTAGTGGATGAAGTTGAGGACCTTCTTGCTTTGGACTATATCTTACGGGTTGCTATTTTGCAGTATTAAAAACTTTTTAAAAACTCAGTAAGTGCACCATAAAATTATAGTGATTTTTTTAGAGATAGTATTTTGTCTAAGAAACAGTTTTACCCATATTTGAAATTTCCCTGGAAACCAATAGCCTTGACTATGAACATTTCCCGCACACTCAGCAAAGAGTACATAATACAGTTTGGGGCACACATAGATATACAGTTGTTCGTATGGGAAATAACACAATAATTAATAAATAATAATTCAAGAATAAACTGTTTCGCATATTCACAACTCTAAATCTACTTTTGCCCCACCCTGTATATTATTTGGACTTGGTTGCTTTTTTTTTTCCATTCAGAGTATCATATTAAAACATAATCTTACTCATATGTTGAATCTAATGAACAAAATAAACTGGTGAACAAAATAGATCTAGAAACATAAAAGCATGCAACAGACTGACAAATTTCAGAGGGAAGGTGGGATTGGGGGGTACGGGGAGTGATTAACCGGGGAACTTATATGCATATATGCATAGCCCATGAATATAGACAATAGAGTGGTGAAGGCCTGGGAAGGGAGGGTGCAGGGTGAACCAGAAAAAGGAATAAAGAAAAAAAAACAGATGGGAGGGGGGGACAACAAATGGAAACTTTTA
Organism: Myotis brandtii; assembly: GCF_000412655.1. Taxonomy (NCBI): domain Eukaryota; kingdom Metazoa; phylum Chordata; class Mammalia; order Chiroptera; family Vespertilionidae; genus Myotis; species Myotis brandtii. The sequence goes on from NW_005369990.1 coordinate 1,560,438, forward strand.
GTTTGAGAAAATAGAAATTGAAAGTATAGTTCATCATGGGGGAGTGATTAACCGGGGAACTTATATGCATATAGGCATAGCCCATGAATATAGACAATAGAGTGGTGAAGGCCTGGGAACAATAAAGATAAAACAAACCAGAAAAAGGAATAAAGAAAAAAAAACAGATGGGAGGGGGGGACAACAAATGGAAACTTTTAGTTTGAGAAAATAGAAATTGAAAGTATAGTTCATCATAGTTTCCTATACCAAAAGTAAGAATAGTTACTTTCTCCAGTCTATGTATATAAAAGCCAAGCGACCAGAACGACCGGTAGCTATGACATGCACTGAGGCCCCAACCACCTGCAGCCCCTCCCCCCAGCCGGGCGGGATTACCCCAATTGGCCCCCATCGGGACAGGCTGGCCAGCCCCCATCCGTGCACAAACTCGTGCACCGGGCCTCTCGTCCAAAAATAAGACCCCACCCCGGACCCCACCTGTGCACAAATTCGTGCACCGGGCCTCTAGTGTTAATAATAATGATCTGTCATAAACCCTAGGCAATAAATTACTCTAGGCAAAGTTTATCTCATTTTCAGATAATGTTCACATTCTATTTATTGTAATGTGTGTGGGATTTTTTTGTTGCACAGCTATAATAGTTTGTTCTACCTCACTCCAAAACAGAGTTCTGGATTTTCCACCAATGTACAGGACCAGAAGATTGCAAATATGTTTGAATTGTCTGTGCCTTTCCGCCAACAGCATTATTTGGCAGGACTTGTATTAACAGAGCTGGCTGTCATTTTAGACCCCGAGGCTGAAGGGTGAGTAGACCAATTTTTGTCTTGTAGAATATCATCTTGATTTTGAATGATAGGACAGAAGTATCCCCCTTAAACTTCCTAAGAATCAAAAGATTAATCTTTCCCACTCTTCTACTTGAAAGGAATGCTTTTCTTTTTATTCCATCAGCTTGCTAAGTAACCAAGAGTAATTCCTTGAGTGGCAATAATATGTTCTATATTGATCACAGATTTGCTTTCTAGAAACTCTCATTATAGGAAGAAAGTTAAGACTGAAACAATACACTATGATTAAATGCTAATTTTGTAGTACATAGTTGTGTAGAAGTGTAACGTCTTTATTATAGCATTTGTAACATTGAATTATTACTTTGCTGTCTGTTCCTCTCTTACTAAAACAAGCTGTTTAAGAACAGAGACAATGTCTTAGATCCAACATGTAGAATAGGATATTGCAGGTCCTGCATAAGTGTATATTTAGTTACTGAGTGTGATTGAGTTTAGATAGGTTGAAGTCTGGAATTGGGAGCTGTTGAGAGATAAGGAATAGACAATCAGGTTTGGGAATCATTATTGGTGATTCAGGAAATAGAAAGGGGGAACATAAAAGCAAATGACGAGAAGAGGAACTATTTGGAGAAAATACTGAGAAAAGACCATATAAGATGACAGTGTCAAGTAGAAATCTAGAGAATGAAATCTGACATATGTTCATTAGATGTGGTTTGTGACAGTATTTAAAAATATACTTTCTGAATAAAAATCTGGAAGGGAGAAGAATCTCCAGCTAGATTTCATAGGCAGGTATATAAAATGGCAGATAAGATCAAGGGCTCTGGCTACTTCGTAACACTACTTCATTTCAGATCCCAGCTTTTAAATCTGTATGATCTTAAGAGATAAAAATTAATATTTATTGGCGGTCTCCCTCCCAGGAGCATGCCCATCCCTTTCCCTTCCCTACTCTCTCTCTCCCCCTCTCCTTCTCCCTCCCTCAGGCACAATAGCTTCCTCACTCCCAAGCTCCAAGGGCCCTTTCTTTACCTCCGTTAACTCATTCCTACTAGTAAGCCCATTTCTTCTAGGAATTAATTCTACCTCTGTAATTTACCCAATAAACCTCTCTTGCAAAATTTTTTTTTAAAGTTACTATTTACTGAGGAAGGCAATATAAAAGGCACTGTATTAGGCATTTTGCATAAATTATAAAACTTAATTTCAAACCACCTTAGGTAGGTTATTACCCTCATCCATAGATAAGGAAACAGAAGTTAAGTATCTTCAAAAAATCATTTAGCTATTAAATGATGAAGCTAGTAAGTACCATATCATGAATGTTCAAATACTGTTAGTTACAAACAAAGGAAGTAAATAGTAGGAAGTAAGTGGAAATACTTGGTATAGACTTAAAACATTCAGGAAGTTTATTACTGGGACATCATGTAATAGTTTATTACTAAGTGAAATACTGTATAAGTTAGAGGAAACTAATTTCAAGTGAACATATATTTTCTACGTAGGAAAGAAAAAGAAAGGGTAGGCTATTGAAGAAAGATGGGGTTTATTGAATATATGGGGAAATTACTTTCTGAGAGAAGATACAGCTTTTTCTGAAACAAAGGAAAGATGATCCTATAGCTGTATAGATGGAGATGTGTTAAAAGATGTGACCAGCCTGGCCGGTGTGGTTCAGTGGTTGAGCATCAACCCATGAACCAAGAGGTCATGGTTCGATTCCTGGTCAGGCACATGCCCAGGTTGTAAGCTTGATTCCCGGTAGGATACATGCAGGAGGCAGCCGTTGAATGATTCTCTCTCATCATTGATGTTTCTATTCCCCCTCCCTTTTCCTTCCTCCCTCTGAAATCAATAAAAACATATTTTTAAAAAAAAATGTTTCGACCAGAGCAAATTTGGAATGGCTTTCTTTCCTAAAAGAAAGAAGTTGAAGGTAAGGTCTTTTACTGATATTGATGGTGTAAGGCTTAAGGAGAGATCATGTCAACTGAAACTGGTACCAGGAACAGCATTAAGGGCCAGTTGAAGTTGTATGAATTTTCAATGGAATGGTTTGCATAGTCAAAGCACCTTCAGTTTAAGAAGAAAGGCAGAAGTATGAAGATGAGAGAGACCCTTGCTAGTTTATTAGCTCAGTTGAAACGCAGGTGACTGGGAGTCTAGAAAAGTTGTAAGGGCCCATATGAGGTATATGAGCAAGGAAGTTCCATTTAAATAGATGTCAAAGGCAACCCTAGCCTGTGAACTACATAATCCATTTCAGTGGCTCTCAACCTTCTGGCCCTTTAAATACAGTTCCTCATGTTGTGACCCAACCATAAAATTATTTTCGTTGCTACTTCACAACTGTAATGTTGCTACTGTTATGAATCGTAATGTAAATATCTGATATGCAGGATGGTCTTAGGCGACCCCTGTGAAAGGGTTGTTCTACCGCCAAAGGGGTCGCAACCCACAGGTTGAGAACCGCTGCATTAGGTAGAGGATTTTTCTTCTGGAAAAAAGAAATAAAAGTTTACTTATGGTAAATGTTAAAAGATTTCATTTGATGAAATAAAAGTTACAGCTACTTAAAACGTAGCTGTAACTTTCTTTTTTTTTTTTTTTTGCTTTAAAATATAACCATACTGCTCTTAACTTATTTAACATTAAAATGCACTAACAAGGAGTTAATGTAAAAATATTCAGGTTTACTCTTAAGTGAATTTATATAACATTTCTTCTTCCTCAATTTTTATTTATACAGAAAGACATTTATTGATTTTAAAATAGAAGTGTTTTTATAGGAATAGATGCAAATATGTGGCAAAGTTAAGAAGTTGAACAAGATTGATTTAGTACCATTGCTTACTGTTTGCTTTAAAGGTATTAACTAATATCTGTGACCTTACTGCTTCTTCTCCATCTTCTTTTTAAATAGACTGTTTGGATTGCATAAGAAAGTCATCAATATGGTACACAATTTACTATCCAGTCATGACTCAGACCCACGGTACTCTGACCCCCAGATAAAGGCTCGGGTGGCCATGTTATATCTACCTCTGATTGGCATTATCATGGAAACTGTTCCTCAGCTGTATGATTTTACAGGTACATAGTGTATGTAAGACAGATTTTAATGGCAAATCACAATATATAATAAAAGTGTTAGAAAGTTTCTCAAGAATAAACATCTTATTGGAGGAAAAGAAATATAAGGAAATGTACACTAACATAAGTAAACTGTAAATAATTATATTACTGAAAATCTTTTGACTTTGTGAGAGAATCCATTGCAAGGTTTCTGTAAGTAGTTCTTATGATGAAATTTTAAATAATGATTGTATAGTAGTTCTATTCCTACTTGTTAGAAAATAGGGTTTTTGTGTACTTAGTGTTCCTCTAAAAAATACACAAGAAAGCTGAAAGCTGTGTACTACCCTCAGTATCAATTTTATTCATATAAATATAATTTAAATTAATCTTCACCTGAATATCATTAATTAGGTTTATTGCTAACATTGGGTTAATAAGATGACGTTTTGTTGCTTTTTGAAAATTAGGACCTACAAAGTTTTATTGCTCTTGCTTTTCATATCAGAATTTACTTGAATTCCTTCACTTGCTCTAAAGAAAATACTGTAGGTTGCATTTAAACTAGCCATTAACTGGATAAAATACTTCCAGTTCAATCAAAACAAACATTTACTGAGTACCTAATGTGTATTAAGAACTGTTTATTAAGCTATTTAGAAGTTTTATGTATTTATTTATTTATTTTGGATTTTCTCTCCCCCACCCCCACCCCCACCCCAGAATCTCACAATCAACGAGGAAGACCAGTTTGTATGGCCACTGAGGATTATGAAAGTGAGAGTGGAAGCATGATAAGCCAGACAGTTGCCATGGCAATTGCAGGAACATCAGTTCCTCAACTAACAAGGCCTGGCAGTTTTATTCTCACATCAACGGTAAAAACAACCCTCCTACAGAATTATTTTCCGGAAAGACAAATACTTACAAGGATGTACCCTTAAATAACTAAAATTATTTGTTATATTAACTGATGCAGAAGTACTCTGAGCTTTATTTTGTGGAAATGTTAAGGTTCTGAGAATATTACCTATCTTTTACAAGTTATTTAAAAAAGTATTAATTATTGCAGGCTTATGGTATAAAGCTCTTTTCTGTCATTCAGAATTTTTGAAAGTTGCTTATTATATAGCCTAGTTTTTTAATCCATTTTACTTTTTTCCTCTTTATTGAATTTATTGGGGTGACACTGGTTAACAAAAGTATACAAGTTTCAGGTGCACAACACATCATCCGTTAACATTCTGAGAAATTTCTAAACTCTTTTTCACAGTGGCTGCACCATTTTACATTCTCACCAGCAATGAATAAAAGGTTCCTGTTTCTCCAAATCCTCACCTACACTTTTTTCTTATTTATAGCCACCTTAGTGGGTATGAAGCGGCATATCATTGTGATTTTGATTTGCATTTTCCTAATATCTGCTAATGTAGAGCACCTTTTCATTTGCTTATTGGCACATCTTTTTGAACAACTACCTTATTTAGAGAAAAGTCCATTCAAATTCTTTGCCATTTAAAAATTGTGTTATTCTTTTTGTTACTGACTTAAAAGAGTTCTTTATATATTCTGAGTACATATGATTTCAAATATTTTCTCTCATTCTGCGGCTTTTCACTTTTTTTATGGTGTCTTTTGAAATGCAAATTTTTAAAATTTTTATGAATTCTAATTTATCAAATTTTTCTTTTATTCCTTGTACTTTTTGTTTGTTTGTTAATCCTCATCCAAGGATATTTTTTCCATTGATTTTTTTTTTTTTTTTTAGGAAAGGAGGGAAGGAAGGGGAGAGAGAAAGGGGGAAAGATAAATGTAGATGTGAGAAAGACATTGATTGGTTGCCTCCCGCATGTGTCTTAACTGGGGCCGGGGATCCAACCTGCAACCAGCTACATGCCCCTTGACCAGGAATCGAACCCGAGACCTTTGATGTGCGGGCCAACACTTAAACTACTGAGCAACACCAGCCAGGGCTATTCCTTGTACTTTTGATATTATACATAAAAAAGAATATATAAACTATATGTACAATTAAAGTAAAAGAAACAGCAGTGTATGTACCACCCAGTTTCAGAAATAAAACATTGCAAATACTTTGGAAGTTCCTTTCTGCCCTCAATTCACTCCATCTCTCCCCTCAAAGTGACCACTATTCTCAATTTTATTGACTTTTTAAAACTTTTCTTTATGTGAAATATACTGCACATGAAAAAGTACATGAAACATAAATGTACGAGTTAAAATATTATAAAATGAACACCTTTGTAGCCACCACTCAGGACAAACTATAGAACACTGACTGCCTTTTAGAATCTTTAGCATGTTTTTCTCCACCACAACTACTTACTAAGCTCCCATTAACCTGACTAATGAAATAATTGCTTAATTTTATTTGTAGTTTTACCATCTACGTTTGCATCCCTAAAAATTATAGTGTAGTTTTTACATTATGTCTTTAATATTTAAGCAAGTTACAAATTGTACTATAATTCACTGATTTTATTTCTGTACTAGCGTCCTGGTGCATGAATTCGTGCACAGGTGGGGTCCCTAAGCCTGGCCGACGATCAGGGCCGATGGGGCCATCTCGCCCAGTCCCTATTGGGGCCTGCCGGCCAGGGGGAGGGACTGGGGGAGATTGGCTGGCCATGGGAGGTTGGCTGTGGGAGTGCACTGACCACCAGGGGGCAGCTCATGCTTTGAGCATCTGCCCCCTCATGGTCAGTACTCATCATAGCGACTGGTTGACTGGTCATTGGGTCATAATGGTCACTTAGGCTTTTATATATATGTTATATAATAAAAGGATAATATGCAAATCGACCTAGGGGAGAGGGCCTAAGCCGGCAGGCGGACATCCCCCAAAGGGTCCCAGACTGTGAGAGGGCACAGGCTGAGCTGAGGGACCCCTCCCTCTCCCCCCCAGTCCACAAATTTCATGCATCGGGCCCTCTAGTAGATGATATCCCATTACCTGAATATAGATCAGTTTATTTACCCATTCTTTTGATAGATGCTTGAATGGTTTCTGATCTTTTGTTATTGTAAATAGCAACCCTATATATTCTCTTATATGTATCCTGTATGCATGCCTATGCTATTATTTAGGGTACTTACTAGGAGTGGAATTTGCTGGGTCACAAAATAGTTTTTTCACCCATACTAGATGTGCCAGGGTGTTTTCCGAAGAGTTCGTCTCAGTTTATACTTGCACCTTTGAGAGTTCCATTCATATGTTCACCATCACTTAGGATTTTCAGACTTTTCAACTTTTGTCAATCTGATAATTTATAGTTGTATTTCATTTCCTTGGTGTGTTCTGAGGGTACACACTCTTTCATATTTGTGTTGGCCATTTGAATTTTCTCTTTTAAAGTGTCTAGTTTTGTTCATTTTCCATTGGGTCCTCTGCCTTTGTGTGTGCTTTGCAGAAGTTTATATGTTCTGGATCAAGCCTGTTGTCAATTATAAATGGGTCTTATAATTTATGGGGCTTGCTTTTTCACACACTTAATAGTAAATTTGGTGATTGGAATGTCTTGTTTTAAAATCCTTAAATTTGTCAATCTTTTCCTAGTATTTTTTGTATTTTTTAATATCCCTATTCCAAAATTTTGAAGGTATTTTTAAAAATATGTTTTTATTGATTTTAGAGAAAGAGGGAGAGATAGAAACATCAATTACCAACATCAGCTGCCTCCTGCACGCCCCCTACCTGGGATTGAGCCAGCATCCCAGACATGTGCCCTAATCAGAATTGAACTAGTGACCTCTTGGTGCAAGGGATGACTCATGCTCAACCAACTAAGCCATCCCAACCAGGCTTTATGTTATTTTTTAAATGCTTGGTTTGTTCTTCCTTTTATATATAACCCTAAAATCTGCTAGTACATGGAATTTATTTTTATGAACAGTAGAATTTGGGCGCCCAAGTTTATTTATTTATTTTATATATCATATCAAATCATTTCATCATCATGTATTAAAAGATTATTTTTCCACCTTTCATCTACATGAACTATAAAACTTTTTTTTTTTGCCATAAACTCTGTTTTGTATAATATTAGTATAGCTATGTTAGGTTTTTTTTTCCCTAGACTATATATGGCATGAATTTTTTCACTTTTTAATTTCAGTGTTTTTGCTTATGTTTTCAATGTCTTTTATACATAGTGTGTAGTTAGATTTTGCCTTATATTTTTAAAATCTGGTATGTTCATCTTTGTCTTTCACTAGACTTCTTAATCCATTTGCATTTAGTATAATTAAAATTAATATATATATATATAACATTTTAATTTTACTTCAAATAGTCTCACCCACTATGTGTGAATTATATTTTTTTCTCATTCCACATTTTCCTCTAGTTTAGAAATTATTTCGTTTCTGTCTTTTTGTGATTATATTACAAATCATAGTATGCTTCCTTAAATTAAATGAGAGTCTAATGTAAATCATCGTTATATTCACTTTGGTTAATAGAAGGATCTTAAAACTATTTGACTTTATTTACCATTCTCCCTACTCACATGCTATTTTATGTATTTTTAATTTTGAATATTATTAAACCTGATATTATATTAAAACAACCCATTGAGCCCAGCCGAAGTGACTCAGTGGTCGAGTGTCGACCTATGAACCAGGATGTCACAATTCAATTCCTGGTCAGGGCACATGCCCATGTTGCGGGCTTGATCCCCAGTAGGGGGCATGCAGGAGACAGCCAATCAATGATTCTCTCTCATTGATGTTTCTTTCTCTCTCCTTCGCCCTTTCTCTCTCTGAAAACAATAAAAACATATCATCTTTAAAACAATCCATAGAGTTCTTAATTTGGTTACTGTGCAAGATTTTTTTTGTTGTTGTTGTTTTGTGTGGGGTTTTTTTTAGTTTTTCTAAATTCTATTTGTTTCTTCTATTTTTTGTCAAGTAACCTTTTCTTTATACTTTCAAGTTTCCTGTCAGATTTTTTTAGGGTATAATACTTTTAAAATATTATTATTTTGTGGTTTTATTATTTGATAATTTCAGTATTTCAAGTCTTTGCATACCTGTTTCTGTTGTCTGTTTTGACAGTTCTCACTCATGATCTATTGCTTCCTGTGTACCTGATTCTTTGGCTGTATACTGGACTTTGTATTTGCAGTACTATTTATAGGTATAATAAGAGTCCTGTGATTGTGAATTCTTCCTACAGAGAAGTTTCATTGATTGCTAGTACCAGACCAGAATTATCTCCCCCCAACCCCTTTTTTTTAATGCCTTGGGAGAATGGGAAAAATAGTCCCTCAGTCATTCTTTGGAGGGCTTAATTCTCTCGTGGAAACTTGGTTGAGAAAGACTATTCTTGATACTAATCTCAGGTTGGTTTTATATGCAGCAAATTTCTACTAATTTATCGTGTGCATTTTCTATCTATCTGTCTATTTGAATGAACACATCGTTGCAATTTTAATTTAGGCAAATTTACCATCTTTTTTGTGGGTTTATAGTTTATGCTTTTTAGGTCTTATTTAAAAGTTCTGTTCTACCCCCAAGGTTATAAATATAATCTCTTATATTTCCTTGTAAAAGTTTTAAAATTTCGCCTTTTACATTTAAGTTCTTTCTTTGTCTTGAATTTATTTTTTGTACAATGGTGCAAGGTAGGAATCTTATTTTTTTCTCCAGTGAATCTATCCACACTTATAAGTGATCTACCCACACTTACAATCCATCCATCCACACGGATCCATAACTCTGCTGTATATCAGATTTTCATATATACATAGGATTTTTTATTCTTTATATTCTATTTCATTACATTATTTGTCTGCCATATGCCAATATCAACCTGTCTTAATTATTCTAAATAGTAAATTCTAAATTTATTAATTTAAAATAATTATTTCAACAGTTAAGTATGTTCAGCTTTCCTTTGTCTTTCGTCTCAACATCTATTCCATTGCTTTTTTGTTATTATATTTATTAACTAAATACGAGAATGTAATATAATGGTAAAGAGAAAGTTTTGGAGTCTGGTTAACCTGTATGAAAATCCTGGCTTTACTTTTTCTTAGTATGTGGTTTAGAGCAAATTAATTTCTAGCCTTTAGTATCCTTACCTATAAACTAGAAATAATAATAGTTAATACTGTCTCATAAAATTATTGTCAATTAAATAAGAAAAAGTTATCATACTGTCTTAGCACATTTCAAATTTTGTTATGTTTAGTCATCATTATCACCATTGTCATTCTGTATCTTGTCTATAAAATTGAGATGATACTACTTGCTTGGTGATATTGTTAGAGAACTAAATGAAATAATGTATGTAAAGAGTTTGGCATGATGACTGGAATAGAATAAATATCCAATAAATGATACTATAAACAGGTTCTTATTCTTAGTTTTTTGTTTATATTTTACATACTTATACTAATACATTTCAAATTTTGTTATGTTTAGTCATCATCATTATCACCATTGTCATTCTGTATCTTGTCTATAAAATTGAGATGATACTACTTGCTTGGTGATATTGTTAGAGAACTAAATGAAATAATGTATGTAAAGAGTTTGGCATGATGACTGGAATAGAATAAATATCCAATAAATGATACTATAAACAGGTTCTTATTCTTAGTTTTTTGTTTATATTTTACATACTTATACTAATGGAGATTGAAAAATTTAAATGGCACCTTAACTTTATATGCTCTATGTAAAAATGGTTTTTATTTATACAGTGTCTAAGACTTTTCTTTTTTGTCAGTGTCCCTGACAGGAAACAATGGTTCTCTAAACCTGATAAACTTTTTGTTATTACTTTCTATTCTTATACTTCTCTTATTTTTTGAGTCAGCTGTTTCTTTTTTCCCTTTACTTTCATCATGTTTGATATTATGTGGTAGATATGTTAGTTTTTAATAGTAAGATCTTTTAGTTTTTTGCTTTATAATTTCTATTAACATCTGCCCAAATTAAAACAATCTTCTATTGCCAGGAAAGATTCAATAAACTTCAAGACCTTAAGTCTAAAGTTCGGTATGACTTATATAAGTATTATCTAAATCAGATGGTTCTTTTATAATATTTGGTTTATAAGTAATTTTGGTTTTTTGCTTTTAAAAGAAAACAATTGACAACTGCCCAAAGAGGAAATGGTCATTGATCAATCTGACTCATTCTACTGTTCTTGATTTTCAGAGTGGCAGGCAACACACTACCTTTTCAGCAGAATCAAGTCGGAGCCTTTTGATCTGCCTCCTTTGGGTTCTCAAGAATGCAGATGAGACAGTCCTGCAAAAGTGGTTTACAGATCTCTCAGTCCTGCAGCTCAACCGGCTGTTAGATCTGCTTTACCTCTGTGTATCTTGCTTTGAATACAAAGTAAGTGATCATTATGCCATTGCAAAGAGGAACAAGAAAGGAAATTATATGGAAAAAGAAGAATATTTTCTCAATGCTTCTTCTTTTCTAATGTTTAAATTTTAGGGAAAGAAAGTGTTTGAAAGAATGAATAGCTTGACCTTTAAGAAATCAAAAGACATGAGAGCTAAACTTGAAGAAGCTATTCTTGGAAGCATAGGTGCTAGGCAAGAAATGGTGCGCCGAAGCCGAGGACAGCTTGGTATGTACACAGTATCTTCTCCTTCTGGTGAGAATTCCTTCATTTTCCTTCAAGTTTATTTTATAGTACTCATTGTTGCAAGTCTTCAATGACAGTTCTACCCTTTAAAAAAAGGGTTTTAAATGTAACTGTGAATTAACTGAAATAACCATTTCTCTGCAGGAATTCAAGTTAAGAGCTCTGATTGAAGTAGGCTAAAACGTACTTTGTGATTTTCTCTGGATAGTCTCAGTTTATTCCTGTTGCCCTTGTGTGATTATTAATAGCTCTAGTTTTAGAGCAGTTTTAGGTTCACAGTAAAATTGAGCTGAAGGTACAAAGATTTTTCTTGCCTGCACTTATGTATAGCCTCTCCCATTAACAGCATCATTAATGAACCTACACTGACACATCATAATCACACAGAGTCTATATAGGGTTCACTCTTGGAGTCATAAATTCTATGTAGCATCTCCTTTTATTCTTAAAAGTTTCCTAGTTTGCACAATGAATTAATGTACCCTGTATCTAAGGCAAAGATATTGGCCATCAAACTCAAATATCAGGGAGAAGAAACAGTAGCTTTAGAGGCCTGATTCTAATCCCAGGTCTGCTAACCATTAGCCATATAACTTTGACCAAGTCACTTAATCTCCCCACTTTCCTTTTCCTCATTTACTTCTTATAGTTTGGAGAATTTAAAAGATAGTATAACTAACTGAGCTTATCATCTTTGTAGTGACCATGTGTGTAAACATTTCATAAATTCTAAAGTGACATGTAAATGATATTGTTGCTGTGAACTCCTTAAGGTCAGGGTATGGCTTAGTCATCTGTGTACATGACACATGCTAATAGTCCCATGTATATTTGTTGACTTAAAATATGACTATACATTTATAAGTATACTAGGGGCCCAGTGCACAAATTCATGCATCTTGAAAGGAACTGTGGGCTGCAAGGCTGTGGTGGGCATAGGGGCAGGTCTCAGCCCATCCTCCACGCCCCCACCCAGCCCCTCCCACCATGGTCCTCAGTCCCCTCTCTGCCAGAAGCCCCGCTCCTGCTGCCGCTGATCCCACAAGCTGGCGGCGCCGGCCCCACTCGCACCCACTGATGGTGCGGAGCAATTGGGGCCAGCGCCAGCAGCGGGTGTGAGCAGGGCTGGCACTGTCAGCGGGTGCGAGTGGCGGCTGCTGCCCCAATTGCCCCTCAGGAGCAGGGGGAGGTGGAAAAGCCCTCAGGGGTGATCGAGGCCAGCAGCCACCACTTACACCTGCTGACAGCGCCAAGAGATTGGGACTGGTGCCGGGCGCCAGCAGCAGGTGCAAGCAGTGGCTCCAGCGCTGGCAGCGGGTGCGAACGGGGCTAGCACCAGCAGCAGGTGCAAGCACCGGGCGGGACTGCAGTGTGCAGGAGCAAAGAATTTTCAGTAACCACCAGAGGCTCACCCCGATGACAGCTACCGGCACCCTGCCTTGGTCTGGCGCCCCCACTCACCTGCTCCACCATCCCACCGCGGCCAACACCTGCCATGTTCTGCACTCTGCTGCCTGCTGCCAACACCTGCCATGTTCCACGTGCGCCCCCTGGTGGTCAGCGCACATCATAGCAACCGGTTGTTTGGTTGTTCTGCCATTTGGTCTATTTGCATATTAGGGTCTTATATATATATAGATTCTTTATTTATTGTTTTCCAAAATGCTGTTACCATGGTGATCATTTATTTAAGTGAACTTAAATATTCTTTATATGCTATGTATGTTTGGAATTTAATAATGAATAAGATAAAGTCTTTGCCTTTAATGGAATTAATAGAGCACCGATTTTTTCACTGTAGTTATATACAATTCAAAATGTACCTATGTATTTTCTTTTAACTCATTTATTATGTTAAACAATCTTCTAGAAAGGCATGAAAATTAACTTTCAAGTAGGTCATTTAATTATTACCAAAATCTAATGTATATTATCCTCATCTTTAAGATGAAGAAAATAAAACTCATAGAGATAAATAACTCGCCTTAGATCATAAACTAAGTGACAGAAGCAGGATCTTTTGACTTCCAATTTAGTGTTCTTCATATTATACTACAGCTCTTTCTGAAGTTTATTGTTGGAAAGGTGAAACTATTAACAATATGTTACAATTTATGAAATGTTTACACATTTCCTTTCTTGTTCCTCCAATTTGTGAAATGTTTACACAACTTTAGAATTGATGAAATGTTTACACATATGGTCACTACAAAGTTAGTTACACTACCTTTTAAATTCTCCAAACTATCACAAAAATGTGTTACATTTTTAAACCTGTGGCCTTAAGACAGCTATCATTATTTGAATTAAGAACTGAAGCTCTGTTTGTGGAATTTAAAACAAATAGCCCTAGCCAGTTTGGCTCAGGGTATAGAGCGTTGACTTGCAGACTGAAGGGTCCGGGGTTCAATTTTGGTCAAGGGCACATAACTCGGTTGCTGGCTCAAAACTAATGTTATATGTCAATTATATCTCAATTAAAAAAAAGAATTGAACTTCTTGTTTTTAAAAAATTAGGCCTTTGTAATTCTTATTTGCATTTTGACATTTAAGCTAGGTTACCTAATGATAGACATTCTTAACTAAGGAGATAAAACACTTTCATGAAAAAACGTTTATGATAAAAATGTAAATAGACTACACATTTATTTAGTTAACTATCTTAATATAGGCATATCATTCTTGTTTTCTTTTTTAAATTTCTTAAAGATAGAAATTTTAAAATTAAAAAGAGGTAAGTAGAGAAGGAAAGAAAGAGACGGGAAGGGAGAGAAAGCAGAAGAAATATCCAGACATGTCCTTTATTGTGTGGCAAATTACATTTTTTTCTCAGTATTTTTTAAATTAGTATTTGAACTCTGAATTTTGACTTTCATTTTTCTTTCCATCTTTCCAACCAATTTAAGGTCTCATGTTTTTCAAAAAGGAGCATTAGCTTTCTCATTGAAAGCCTAAAATCATGGCATTCTATTGTTTAAGTATCTTTATATTTCTGCACAATTCCCAATGCCTTCTCCACTTCTGCTGGATTTGTATAAATCAGTTCTATTGCTACTGCCCCTTAAAAGAGTCTATGCGATTCAGCCATAGAAGCCATGGTTAAGATTTTGAGAAAATCAGTATTAGAAAATGTGCTTATTTAAAAGGGTGTTGTTGTTATTGTTGTTTTTGTAATACATGTAGCAAACATATTTCTTCTGTAACTGTTATGAAAGCTTTGAATAAAAAGCACTATTGTCAGGTTTTTCCGTTGTTATTGAGGATAAAATGGCTGTGTATAAAATTACTAACATTGTGCAGTATTTCTTAAATGTTTGCAAGTATACACATAAGTGGTCCAGTTGAAATAACATTTTTAAAAATGGTTTTGAAATGTACTTGACAGAGAGAAGCCCATCTGGAAGTGCCTTTGGCAGTCAAGAAAATCTGAGGTGGAGAAAGGATATGACTCACTGGCGGCAAAACACTGAGAAGCTTGACAAGTAATATAACATTCTATTTTATGTTAATGATAGGCTTGTTGAATTTCAGATGCAAGAGGAAAAATGACTAATTTTAATGTTATTTATGTATATGTTAGGCATTCAAATCTTAGAAGAAAAAATTATTGTACTTAATTTTTAAATTGAAGATTTAAACAGATTTGGGGCAAGAATTTTTAATGTGGTACAGTAAAGCATAATGTTATATATTTTAAATGTTACCCCATTTTCCCCAGCAACCCGCCCCCTTCAAAAGTTGCATTCTACAACTATTTTAGAATATATTTTGGGTGTCACACTTAACTAAATATTTCAAGCATTACCAAAAATTAGAAAACTATTATTTGCCCTCTTGGAGCCTAAAATACAATTAAAGGAAGACAAAACACTCTGAGTCTTCTGATTCTAGCATGGAGGCAAGCCAGGTAAAAAACAACCGAAAATGCACTACCATGAGTCCAGGAGCCTAAAGGACTACACCGTCAGTGTAAAGAGAACTAGAAATGAACCCTTCTCACTGCCTAGGTGACTGCAGGTAAAATTGTGTGGCTTGAAACTTGGCATTGAATTAAGGGGCTAAATATTTTCTCTTGACAATTTGTAATTACAAGTTAGCCCTCAAGTAGCTTGACTGGCCCAAAAACTTTAGAATATGGTGACCAGCTCATTCAGGTTTGCCTAGTACTCCTAAATTTTAGCACTGAATGTTTCATATCCCAGGGAACCCCTCAGTCCTGTCCTAAAGCAAACCAAGATGATTGGTCACTCTATCCGAAACCATCTTCAGCCCAAGAGTTAGAGGATTCTTACAAATAAACTTCCAGAAATATTAGTTCACATCAGTGAACTCAAAACACAAAGCAAGGCCCTATGCAAGCTAGTAGAGAAAAAACAATAACAGCAGACTCAGTACCATATAGATGGAATTATCAGAAATTCTTAGTCTCTTTAGGCTGCTATAACAAAATACCATTTGCTGGGTCACTTACAAACAACAGAAATTTATTTCTCACAGTTCTGGGAGCTGGGAAGTTCAAGATCATGGCACCAGCAGATTTGGTGTCTGACCCTCTCCTAGGTTACAGACTTCTCTCTCGCTATGTCCTCATATGGTGGAAAGGCAAACAGATTCCCCGGGGCCTCTTTTATAAAAGCACTAATCCTATTCCCAAGACCTCTTCCCCTCATGACCTTTGCCTCACCTCCTAATACCATTTCCTTGGGCATTAGATTTTCAACATAAGAGTGTAGTGGGGACACAAATATTCAGACCAAGGCAGATAGTGAGTATAAAATTAATATGCTAAAATTTTTGAGCTTAGAGTGTTCATTTTTCTCTCTTCTTTGTCTGCCTAAGTCCATTTCTTTGATTACTTTTCCACATGTGTTGTGGAATTCACAAAGCAGTCAGCATATATTGCTTTATTTCTGCATTTGTATAATGTTCTTTCTGCTTATCTTGCCGTGTTCTAGGGAAGCTGTTTTTTCGTGTTTTCCTGATTCTTTTTGTTTAAACCATATATATATTTTTAAATATATTTTTATTGATTTCAGAGAGGAAAAGTGAGGGAGAAAGAGAGATAGAAACATCAATGATGACAGAGAATCATTGATTGGCTGCCTCCTGCATGCCCCCTACTGGGGATGGGCCACCAACCCGGTCAAATGCCCTTGACTGGAATCGAACATGGGACCCTTCAGTCCACAGGCCGGCGCTCTATCCACTGAGCCAAACCAGCTAGGGCTAAACCATATTTTTGTCATGTTTCTTTACAGAAGTCTTTCTGGATATTAAGTTTGAACAATGCATTATTTTCTTTTCAATTTAATTCTAACTATGCTGTATTTTCTCTTTAATTTGTAAAATGTAAACTCATGAACTTTTCTCTTTAATGGTAGTAATAAAGATTCAGAGACTTAAACATCTAAGAACTTCAGTAAGTTAGCAATTAGTATGTCCTTGTATTTTTGCTTTGATTTTGTGTATTGTTTTGTCTATTTAGATGTAATATATAATTCCTATATGTTTATTGCTACTAAAACAAATCTCAACTTTACCCATAAATCATCTATAGTTCTTTTTAAATTTTTATTTTTATTAAATAATACTTTTGTGTATATTGGATAGTCAAGTAAATGACTTGATTGGCATCAGATGTTTTATTTCTAATGTGTGATTCCATCCAGAGTTTCAATGAAGAGTTAATTTATTTTCTGCATCAAAATTTAAATTTTTTTGAAACTTTAGGGGGGAAAAGTACATTTATCCTTTAACATTTTGAATAATGCTACATGAAGCAGCCCTAAATGCAAGCCCACATAGCACCACCTAGTGTCTATTCCACGCAGAATAAAACACTTTCCTGTGTTTGCTGTTATCTCTGGAAGCTAAGTATTTCTGCTTTCATGGCATCGTGATAAAATGTGTATAGGAATGGTCAACAAAATGTAGGGTAAAACAAAACATTAATATGTAAAATATTGTCTTTTCCCTTATTCTCTTATAATTTTCAATTCAGGCAAATACTGAAAAATGGTTCCAAGTTTTGTTTCGTTTTTCTATGAATCTTTAAGTCTTTTTTTGAATTGTGGATCTGTTGTTTTGTTTTGTTTCTTTTTAACATAAATATAATTTCTTATACTATTTTGCATTAGGTCAAGAGCAGAGATTGAACATGAAGCACTGATTGATGGAAATCTGGCTACTGAAGCAAACCTAATCATTTTGGATACACTAGAGATTGTTGTCCAGGTAAGAACACAAAGAAGAGGAATTTAAAGTATAGATTTGGTTCCCTCGCTGGTTTTGCTCAATGGATAGAGTGTCAGCCTGTGGACTGAAGGGTCCTGGGTTCAATTCCGGTCAAGGGCACTTGCCGGGTGCAGGCTCGATCTCCAGTAGGGGGCGTGCAGGAGGCAGCTGATCGAAGATTCTCTCTCATCATTGATGTTTCTATCTCCTCCCTTCCTCTCTGAAATCAATAAAAATATATTTAAAAGAAAAAAAAAGTATAGATTTGGTAAATGGGGATTAGGGGAAAAGTATTTATTGAACCATGTAATTACATTTAAAATATAAGTAGTTCCTAAAAGTTACATCCTGGCTCTCCCTGCCCACTTCATTTAAATCCTGCCCATTCTGTTTTTCCCTTTTTTCTTTTATCCAAATCCCGGTAAGCTCCTTTTTTTTTAAGTCCTCCTAGATCAGTGATGGCTAACCTTTTGAGCTCGGCGTGTCAGCATTTTGAAAAACCCTAACTTAACTCTGGTGCCTTGTCATATATAGAAATTTTTTTATCTTTGCAACCATAGTAAAACAAAGATTTATATTTTTGATATTTATTTTATATATTTAAATGCCATTTAACGAAAAATCAACCAAAAAAATGAGTTCGCGTGTCATAGGTTCACCATCACTGTCCTAGATCTTATATTATTATTTTCCTATTTTAAAAACAATATTTGTTTGTGTATACATACTCAGTCTCCTTAACCAAATTGCAAGTACATCTCTTTTTTATTTATCTATCTTTAAATTGCAGACAGTTTCTGTAACAGAATCCAAAGAGAGCATCCTTGGTGGGGTGCTAAAAGTCCTACTACATAGTATGGCTTGTAACCAAAGTGCAGTTTATCTACAACACTGTTTTGCTACACAGAGGGCCCTGGTTTCAAAGGTAGGTTAATTTTGTTCCTTCAGTCTTATTTGACTTTATTAACATTGTCTAAAATCATTTGACATGTTCATTGGTTAATGTATTTATATTTAAAGTTTTTATAGAAGCCCAAGACCCTTGATTCTTCTTTGTCTCTCTTTTATTATTTGCCTTTTGGAATTCTTATTTGGATCACCTTTAACCAGTTTCTGGCTTAAAAAAATAGTTTTGATGTGGAGAAAGGCCTAAAATTAATAGCTAATTTTAAATTTGGGGCTTTCCTTATTTCTTGTTCTGCCTGTTCCTTATTAACTTGATAAATCAAGAATTCAATGAATAAGTAGTTCAGTCCATTCAATTTAAATTAACTTAAAATATGGTGAATGGAAAATAAAGTACATTTGTTTGTTCAATGACTTCAAATATTTATTTTCTACATTCGTTTCCTCCGAAAAATTTGTATATTCTTAAATCTCAAAGGTAGCTATTTCTTTTTTTTTTATAGTATTACAGATATCTCCCATTCGCCCCATCCTTACTTCCCTCCTCTCAGCTCCTCCCTAACACTCCCAGATCTTCACCACCCTATTGCCCATGTCCATGGGCTATACGTATAAGTATATAAGTTCTTTGGTTTATCTCTTCTCGTCCCCTCAACCCCACATCGAGGTATGTCAGTCTGTTCCTCCAGGTCTTATTTTTTGGTCAATTCTTTTTGTTCATTAGATTCCACAAATAAGTGAGATCATATTCAAAGGTAGCTATTTCATTTTATACATCTTATAAGATGGAATACAGAGCTGTTGATGAAACTTAACCAGTAAAAATAACTTATAGTACTATTTTGTAATAATAAAAACATATTACAGAATTATACATGTTTGTTACTATAC
Organism: Myotis brandtii; assembly: GCF_000412655.1. Lineage (NCBI taxonomy): Eukaryota > Metazoa > Chordata > Mammalia > Chiroptera > Vespertilionidae > Myotis > Myotis brandtii. Next base: position 1,579,978 of record NW_005369990.1, read on the forward strand.
CAAGTGTTTTATGGACATTATCTGATATAAGATAGTCATACAACCCCATGTAGATAATATTATTAGGCTCATTTTATGGATGAGAAAACTTGTCCAAGGTCACACTGCTACTAGCTAGTCAGTGCCATAGTTAGTATTCAAACCCAGTCTGTCTGACTCTGGTCCACATTATTAACCACTAGAGGCCCAGTGCATGAAATCCATGCATGGGTAGGGTCCTGCCAGCCGGGGCCTTCCTTCGTTCCACGCTACCCCCTGGTGTTCAGCGCACATCATAGCGAGCGATCGAACTGCCGGTCAGTCAAACTCATGAGGGGACACTTTGCATATTAGCCTTTATATATATATAGATTAGCAAATATTGTCCCTTCACCATTCTTTTGATTCTTGGCTATACTAACAAATCTCTAGTTCAGGCTACATAACTTCAATGTTGGTGTTGTTTTTTACAGTTCCCTGAACTCCTGTTTGAAGAAGAGACAGAACAGTGTGCTGATTTATGCCTCCGGCTTCTCCGACACTGTAGCAGTAGCATCAGTACAATACGGTCACATGCTAGTGCCTCCCTTTATCTACTGATGAGACAAAACTTTGAAATAGGGAATGTAAGTATTTTGTCTCTGGATTCATAATGGAATAGAACTCCTGCAGCTGTCTATTTTATGGATTTGGGGAGAAGAATGGAATTATTTTACGTATTTTGAGCCTAATCCTAGACTATCTTGATATTTCTCATTCTATGGATATCTTATAAAAATTCAAATCCTTAATTTTGTTTTCTATATTAAAAAATAACATACAGCCCTAGTGGTTTGGCTCAGTGAATAGAGCGTTGGCCTGCGAACTGAAAGGTCCCGGGTCCGATTCCGGTCAAGGGCACATGCACACGTTGTGGGCTTGATCCCCAGTGGGGGACTTGAAGGAGTCAGCCGATCCATGATTATCTCTTATCATGGATGTTTCTATCTCTCTCTCCCTCTTCCTTCCTCTCTGAAATCAATAAAAATGTATTTAAAAAAATAATAACATGCAGTAGTAAATTTTGAATATAAATCTATGTTGAGCCCTGACCGGTTTGGCTCAGTGCATAGAGCGTCTGCCTGTGGATTGAAAGGTCCCAGGTTCGATTCCAGTCAAGGGCACGTACCTTGGTTGCGGGCATGTCCCCAGTGGGGTGTGTGCAGGAGGCAGCTGATCAATGTTTCTCTCTCATCGATGTTTCTAACTCTCTATCCCTCTCCCTTCTCTGTAAAAAATCAATAAAATATATTTTAAAATAAATAAATAAATCTATGTTGAGCTGTTAAAAATTTTAATTGTTATTAAGTAAAATGAAAGTAATCTATATATAGGGGGAGAGAGAGAGAGAGAGAGAGAGAGAGAGAGAGAGAGATCGAGAGATCTGAGAGAGAGAGAGAGATAATATGCAGATTAGGCAGGGACGCTGTAACAGGTCACGGCCAGACAGGAGGAAGTCGCACGTGCAGGTGAGGCCCGGAGCGGAGACGGAGACAGAGACGGGGGCCTGCCTGAGCCTGTGCAGTGGCTCCCAGCCAGCGTGAGTCAGGCGCAGGTCCTGGCCCCCCGCGGCGCGCCTCCTCGTGCGATTTCAGTCACACGCTGGGCCTCTAGTAATAAAACTAAATGTTTAAATATCTTGGCTTGATATTTTATGATTATATGCCAGACTTTGAGGAATTTCATTTTTTCATTTAAGTATTTATTTGATAATACATTCATGTGTTGTATTTTTTTAGTTTTTTGTGTGTGGTTTTTTTTTGTTTTTGTTTTTTAAGTCAGATGTTTAATTCACTCAGGTAAGTATTTAAAAACTAAATTTTAGAATTTTTCTTTGAGCACTGTTTTTGGTATCTTATTGGGTCTGATATGTAGTATTTTCTTTTAATCCAAACAGTTGATAGTCCTTTTTGTTTTAAAGTTTTTTAAATGTTTTTTTTTTTAAATATTGCTTTTAGAGAGAGAAAGAGAGGGGAGCAGGGAGAGAGAGAGAAAGAGAAACATTTATGTTATTTATACATTCATTGGTTGATTCTCATATGTGCCCTGACCTGGGATCAAACCCACAACCTAGGCATTTTAGAACGATGCTCTAACCAGCTAAGCTACCTAGGTAGGGCTTGTTTTTAAAATTCTTGGTTTTTGTTGTTGTTTTAAATAATGTATTTATTGGTTTTAGAGAGAGAGAGAAAGGGAGAAAGATAGAAACATGGATCTGCTGCCTTCTGCGCCCCCTGCTGGGGATTAAGCCTGCAACCTGGGCATGTGCCCTGACCAGAATCGAACCAGCAACCTCTTGGTGCATGGGACGATGCTCAATCCACTGAGCCACACTGGTCAGACATGTTTAAGTTTTGATGTTAGTTTTATTGCAGTGTGATCATACAGTATATATCTCTTTTGTACCATGTGTGTTTGTGTGTTCATATATGCAATGTTTTTGTAAATGTTACACAAGCATTTAAAAAGAAGGGGTATTTCTTATTTTTAGAGCATTGAGTTAAACAAACAAAAATACCTTATTAATTACATTATTCTGTTTTTCTATATCCTTGTTTATTTTTGGTCCATTTGCTGGACTGACAAATGATTTTAAGCCTACAAATTGTATATTTTTCTCCTTTAGCTTTTATTGGGTGAATTGATATTCATAACTATTACAACCTTTTTATGAATTATTATTCCCTTCAGAATTGAATAGGCTTTATTTTAAGCTTATTTTGGTCTAAATTCTACCTTGTATTAAGATACCTCTGATTTCTTTTTAATTTGAATCCTACTGTTCATTTCGTGTGCTTTTATCTTCCCTATACCTCTTATGTGTTCTTCAGTTACCTTTGTTTCTTTATTTTTACTCTTAAGAATCTATTTTAGGTGTGCCTTTCATATACAAGATAGAATTTTGCTATGTAATACACTCTCTAAGTTGAAGTAAATCTTTTCATATTTGCTATTATAACAAATATATCCTTGAATTCTGTTGTATTATGTTATTATGCCTCCCCTTCTCCTTTAAAAAAATTTGTTGGTTGTTTTTACCTTGCACTATTTGCTTAGTTCACTTTATGTTTTGGTTATAATGTTTATTATATTCAGGAAAGTTTATTTTGCTCTAACAATTACCTTTATCTAGTTATGTAATATCTTCAGTCATCTATTTTGTTAGATTATGAATTCTTAGTGGGGGTAATATTGCCACCAAGCAAGTACAAATTGGTTCTTGGGAAAGAAAAAAAAAATCTTAACTATCACAATGGTTTGTAGCCTTACAAAGCACAACCCTACCACTAGCATTTCACTCTTTAGTACAGTTGATCCTTGAACATCATAGATGTTAGGGGCACTGATCCCTGCACATTCAAAAATTCACGTATAACTTTAACTCCTCCCAAAACTTAACTACTACAGCCTACTGTTAAGCGGAAGCCTTACCAATAACATAAACAGTTTATTAACACATATTTTGTATGTTATGTGTGTTATATGCTATATTCTTATAATAAAGTAAGCTAGGGAAAAGAAAATATTATTAAAATCACAAAGAAAAGAAAATACATTCGCAGTATTTACTGAAAACAATTAATGTATGAGTTCAAATTTTTGTTGTTCAAGGGTCAACTGTAGTTATTTCTCTCATTGGGTTTTATTGAGCAGCACTGGCATTAAGTTCATAGAAGATAAAGAACAAAATATATGCAAAATTGGTGCTGCAAAACAATGGAGGATATATGGCTGTGATTTGGAGGGACTTTCAGTCAGTTGCGGGATCCTAATATCGTATGGCAAGAGGTGGTCTATATGTGACTGTTGGCTTTCATTGGCTTCTTTATGGATGTTGTTTATGTTTGATCCTCAGTACTTCTGTGTGTGAGTTGTGCTTCGAAATTTTTTTAAACTTTATTATTGAATTCAAAAAAGTTATTCAACTTTATCATTAATTATGTCAAGTGCCAAAAGGAAAAATGTCAAACATAGCTGAATGAATATCGAGCAGCTAAATACTATTCTGTAGCTAATTTCTCAAGAAAGTTCTTGAGAAACTTTCCCAAGTTCTTGATTATTCAAAGTTGTTTCTACTTTTAAGACAGCAAGGATAGTTATGAAATTTTTGCCTCAGACTTTGAATAATAAAAAGGGCAAGAAAGCAAAACTTAAAACATAAAGAATACTTAATAAAAAAGGTACTTGATTATCATTTTATTCTGGCATTAAATATTGTTGTAGAGCCATCTGAATATAGCCTGATATTTTCTTCCCTTTACATAAATTTTTCCCTCTCAGCTGCTCAAGTGATCTTTTTCTTTTTCTTTTTTTAAAATATATTTTTATTGACTTCTGAGAGGAAGGCAGAGAGAGAGAGAGAGAGAGAGAGAGAGAGAGAGATATCATCAATGATGCGAATCATTGATTGGCCGCCTCTTGCACGCCCCCTTCTGGGGATTGAGCCCGCAACCCAGGCATGTGCTCTTGACCGGAATCGAACCCAGGACCCTTCAGTCCACAGGCCGACGCTCTATCCACCGAGCCAAACCAGCTGGGGCAGTGATCTTTTTCTTTATATTTGAAATTAAATCCCTTTGGTAGAATATGTCATGGTGTTAACTGATTTTTGTTAATTTTCTCAGGCACATGTCTACTTTTAATTCACTTAGTTCAGAAAGTTTTCTTGGGTGCAGAACTGAATATTTGTTTTTTTCCAGGGTTTGGATAAACCCTGCTTGCTACCAGTTATACATATGTTGGATCTGTTTTTGCTTTACCTTTTACCTATCATTTTCTCTTTCCTTTTTTAACACTTTATTTTTGTTAAAATATATTTTTATTGATTTCAGAGAGGAAGGGAAAGGGAGAGAGAGATAGAAACATCAATAATGAGAATCACTGATTGGCTGACTCCTGCACCCCCCATACTGGAGATAGAGCCTACAACCCAGGCATGTGCCCTGACCAGGGATCGAACTGTGACCTCCTGGTTCATAGGTCAACGCTCAACCATTGAGCCACGCCGCTGGGTTCCTTTTTTTTTTTTTTTTAACACTTTTTGAATTTCTATTCATTTTAGGTGCTTTTCTCTCCCCTATACATACTTTTATGTTCTTCACATCTTTCTTTAACCAATTTTATCTTTTGTATTTCTATTTCTTTTTCAAGTAGTGTTGACTCTCATGTGAGCTCCTGTTTCATCATCACTTTCTGATTCTTGCTATCTTTCCTTAAATTTTTATTTCTGTCTTTTCCTTTGTAAAGTTAATGACTTCACACATTTTTTTATAATGTAAGGCAAATATTTCATTAGAACTTTCATCTGTTTCATGACAGCATTTTTATAATAAGTGTTCTTTATCTGGTGAGTTTCACTGATCTTCCTTACCATTTTATTACTCAGTATAGAATAAGCTGGGTTTTCTTGGCCCAGGTATTTGTAGGAAAATTCTTCAAGAATGTATTTCTCATGGAACTTTGCTATTATACATACATCTTATCTAACTTTCTAAGTTTCTGGTCAATCTGTTTCTGTCCACTCCTCACAAATTTTTACTCTTTTACTTTTTAGGACAGATAGTTTTATCACTTCAAAATTAGTCTTTTATTTAAAAGAAGTATTTTTCCCATTATTTCTGGCATCTGTACCTTAGGATAAGTAGGTGAATAGAGCCTTTTAAATAATTAGAATGGCCTGGAGATAATAGAAGGAGACAGGGAAAGAGAAAAAGATACTTTTTACCACTGCTTGATGATTATGGCTGGAAGAGAGTAATAAGAGATAAAGTTGTCATTGAAAAGGCCTAGAGTAAGGTTTCATAGGACAGATATTTGTTTTGTTTGTTATTGTAGTCTCAGTTCCCACCATGTAGTTTGACACATTTACTGAGTTGATACTTGAGTTTTATCCTTAAAGCTATGCTCAGCAAATGGAGCTTTTTAAGGAGAGATGTGTTTAGATTTGCATTTGACAAAAAATTTTCTGAAGCTATTTAGAAGATAGACTTGGGGGATAAGAGACAAGGCAAAAAGATCAGTTAGGAAGTTATTACAGTAATTCAAGCAAGAAATGGTAAAGTTATAAACTAAAGCAATGGCATTGGGAATGGAGAAAGAACAGATTGGAACAGATTAGGGAATTGTGAATTGGATTTATAGTATGAGTAATAAGGGAAGAATGATTTCTAGATTTTTGGCTTGAATGAGTACATGAATAGTAGCACCATTCATTTAATCAATAAGAAGAGAAAGTATTTTAGTGTTAAAATTGCGGTACCCATGAGACACATCCAGATAGAGCCATCTAGTAAAATATAATAGCCTGGAACTCTAGAGAAAAATATGAGCTATGAAGACATAGGCATGTATCTATACTAGTCAAAAGCAAAGAAATGGATGAGACTATTTAGAGTATGACAAGTAAAAAGGTTTCTTGCCAGGCTGGCGAGGCTCTGTGGTTGAGTGTCGACCTATGAACCAGGAGGTCACAGTTCTATTCCCGGTCAGGGCACGTGGAGGCTCAATCCCCAGTGGGGGGCATGCAGGAGGTAGCCGATCAATGATTCTCTCTCATCATTAATGCTTCTATCTCTCTCTTCCTCTCTGAAATCAATTAAAAAACATTTTTTTAAAGTTTCTTGACAAAATCTTTGGTATCAAAAGAGTGGATAAAAAATAGGAAAATCAGGATAAAGTGGTACCACTGAAGATAAGCTAGGAAATTTTAAATAATACATTTACATATACAAAGATGTCAAATAGAATTTTGACAAAAATACCTTCAATTTGAAAATTACTATGTTATTATTGATAACCTCTTAAAAATAGTTTCATAGTGGGAATGGTGAAACAAATAAATTTACACTAAAAATGGAAGAACATAAACTCTCTTATAGGCATTATTCTAAAGATTCTACTTTTAAGTTACTTTATGAATGATTTGTGTTAAATTATTTATGTCATAATAATGGACTTAATGAAATGGGCCAGAGTTTAAAGACCATATCTATCATTTAAGAATTTTGTGATGGCCCTAGGTGATTTGGTTCCGTGGATAGAATATCAGCCTCCGGTCGCGGCACTGGAGGTCCCAGATTCAATTCCAGTCAAAGGTCCATACCTTGGTTGCAGGCTTGATCCCCTGCCCTGGTCAGGGCATGTGCAGGAGGCAACCAATCCATGTGTTTCTCTCACATTGATGTTTCTCTCTCTCTCCCCATCCCTTACACTCTTTCTAAAAGTCAATGGAAAAATATCCTCGGTTGAAGATTAACAAATTTTATTTTTTTATTTTATTTTTTTAAATTTTATTTATTTATTTTTTAATATATTTTATTGATTTTTTTACAGAGAGGAAGGGAGAGGGATAGAGAGTTAGAAACATCAATGAGAGAGAAACGCCGATCAGCTGCCTCCTGCACACCCCCTACTGGGGATGTGCCCGCAACCAAGGTACATGCCCTTGACCGGAATCGAACCTGGGACCTTTCAGTCCGCAGGCCGATGCTCTATCCACTGAGCCAAACCAGTTAGGGCAAGAATTAACAAATTAAAAAAAAAAAAAAAGAATTTTGTGATGATTGGTTAAGCTCTTTAGTCTGTAAAAATTGTGTTATTATTAATAACATTGTATATAATAAAAGCCTAATATGCTAAGTGTCTTGTCGTCTGGTGACCGGTCGACTGTTCAACCAATCTAAGTGTAATATGCTAATGATATGCTAAGGCTGCTTAATTGCTCTCTATGACGTGCACTGACCACCAGGGTGCAGATGGTCTGACTGGTAGGTTAGCTTGCTGCTGGGGTCCGGCCAATTGGGACTGAGCGAGATGTGCCGGACATCCCTGGAGCTCTCCCGTGGTCCTTTTCCGGCTGGCCAACCTCCCGTGTCCCTCTACGGCGACCCCAATCGGGACTGGGCAAAATGGGGCCGGACACACCCTGGAGCCCTCCCCAGCCCGATTGTGCACCACAAGGGTCCCTCAGCCTGGCCTGCGCCCTCTCACAATCCAGGACCCCTCGGGGGATGTCGGAGAGCCAGTTTCAGCCCGATCCCACAAGCCACTCCCCTCAAGAGGCTCCCCCCTCCCACTCCCCTCGTGCCACTCCTCGAGTGGGGCCAGGATGAGCAGGAGCGGCAGGTAGGAGCTGCAGGCAGTGTTGGATTGCGGGTTTCAGCCCTATCTCCACAGGCCACCCAGAGGGGCCCCACCTGTGCACAAATTCGAGGTTTCAGCCCTATCCCCACAGGCCACCCAGAGGGGCCCCACCTGTGCTCAAATTCGTGCACTGGGCCTTTAGTATTTCATAATAGGTCAATGTTAAATCTAGGCACAACTTCTAATTTAACTGTAAAACATGGCACTTTTAAAACCCTGTTCTGTAGCATATTGTTCACAGCAAAATTGTAAGTTTTATGTTCTTTTTAAAATAAGATTTTAATATGCATATCTCATTACTTTTTAAAAGTATTTTGCTTAGAGTGGTATTTTTTTTCACTAACTAACCTTTTCTTTTAGACTGTTCCTTTAAGCTCTCCTATATTAAATGGTAACCTGACAATTTCTCTGTTACAGAACTTTGCCAGGGTTAAAATGCAGGTAACCATGTCACTATCTTCCTTGGTGGGTACATCTCAGAATTTTAATGAAGAATTCTTAAGACGTTCTTTGAAGACTATCTTGACCTATGCTGAAGAAGATCTGGAATTGAGAGAAACAACTTTTCCTGACCAGGTCAGAAATGCCACTTTCTAGATCATTAATTGAAAAAGGATTGTAAAATAGGCACTTTCCCAAACTGTTAAATCAATCTTTGTTTTTTACTGGAGGAACCTGTATTTTTCTTTCAATCCACATATCATATGCCATAGACAGGGATGAATTTTTTATTTCAATAAGCTACTCTTCCTTCTTGGATTAAATAAAGAAGGGTTTAATTCTGTGTATTTGTCACAGAAAGAACAGTAGACAGGCAGTATGGGCAACCAAAAAGTTTTATGATGAAACGTTATTTCCACTTATTATTGAAATAGTAATTTGCCTTAAAAACTAGAGTTTTCTACAAACTACCTTTTGGGAGAATCAGAAACATAGGAGAGAATTATATTTTGTATTCTTTTTTATATCTATTCTATCCCTATATTTTATTTCTACTTATAGTTCTACTTGTTTCCAAGTGAAAGAACTGAAAAAAACAAACAGTCTGCTGAGGAATTTGTGGAAAGTTTAGTACCCTTACCCCACCATACTCCAGCAATTCCACTCTTAACTATATCAATTATTTGTTTTGAAATCTTCAGATACTCTTCGGAAATATCTTCTAAACTAATTTAGTAATTGTGAATGAATGGCAATTGAAGAATGTTTTTCATATAATTCTCTGCTGCAGGTCCAAGATTTGGTTTTCAATCTTCATATGATCCTTTCCGATACTGTTAAAATGAAGGAACACCAGGAGGATCCTGAAATGTTGATTGATCTAATGTACAGGTACCATTTGTTTGGTTCACATATAATAGCTTATATCATGGGCTTAAATTAGTAAGACACAGGAAACATTAGATAAAAAAATACAAATATTAAGTGATTTCCTAATGGTAGATTGAAAAGTAAAAATACACTTTTTTAAGGCTGCTTTTTTACATCCCTTGTGTACCCCTTCTTTTAAGAACTATGCATAATTGTTCAGTATATTTATTGATTATCAAAAAACGAGAGGGTTTTAAAAAATAATCAGAACACATTTAACACCTTGGCGTCTTGGGCCCTAGACTTCCTTAAGAAGGCTCAAGAACCCTATTTTAAATGTAAAAATCAATCCTTTAGTAATATTTATCATAACCATTTTCCTGACTATAAATATGGTTATGCTATAGATTATGTCTAGGGGCACATTTTGAGAATTTTGTCATTCCTATTATATGTTGAAAGATGTAAGTAAAACTTGAGGCTTTTTCTTTGCCACATGACCCTCTCTTTTCACAGTTTGGAGTTCTTTAAAGAGCACAAATAAGACCAATATATTTATGTCTTTTTTTCTTGAATATAAAACGTTTTTATGTTTTTTCATAATGAACACATAAATTCTCATAGTTTTCCCTTATTGTTTTAATAGCCAGATTTCAATATGGCATGTCTATTTTTAGTACTTCCTCCCCCCCCCTCAAAAAAAAAACTGATATTGCCCATTCCATGGGCCCACAGCTCTTTTCTCTAAGCATACACAAAGACATTTCCATTCCCCTAAAAACCTTGTCTTAATTGCTTGGGTTTTTTGTACCTTAATTTCCCTCACAGGGAAATTTGTAGGTAAACACTACCAGGAAAAAGCAATCTAAACTCCCTTTCAGCTTAGGAAGCAAATGCTGATTGGGGAGAATTTCTGTTCTGTTTAGAATTGCCAAGGGCTACCAGACCTCTCCGGACCTGCGACTGACCTGGTTGCAGAACATGGCTGGCAAGCACTCGGAGCGCAGCAATCACGCTGAGGCTGCGCAGTGCCTGGTCCACTCAGCAGCACTGGTTGCGGAATATTTGAGCATGCTGGAGGACCGCAAATATCTCCCTGTGGGGTGTGTAACATTTCAGGTAGGAATCTGCCAGACTTACATTAAATCGAGGTATGCCCTTTTTTGGTTGTAATTTTTTTCCCTGGTGTTTAGATGAATTCGTCTGGAAGGGAAAGCATAACGATGGAAGGTATGGGAGTACTTCTTGCTAATTCTCTCCACATGGTCTTACCTCTGCATTACCAGTGCCGTGTATGTTTTTTCTCTTTGCCTAAAGTACTATGGACTTTATGTCATCTATGGAATACACTCAAAATACTGAGAATCAAAATTCAGTAGAAACTCTTCCTTGGCTTTTACTGAACACACCAGATAACCAACATTCTCCATCCTCTGTATAAAATATGCTAATACCTCGCTCAGAAGTGATAGTTTACTAGGGTTACATACCTCTGATTCACTAGTTGAATTCTTTGCTTACAAAGAGTCAGTTATGTGTTACTTTTCTTAAAAACCTGTTATGCCAGGTTTGGAAAATGTCTAATTTTGATTAAATATTATATGCTCTGATGAAATCCAAATGCAAAAAGAAAGTGAATTATTGTTTCTTTGAAAACTAGGTCGAATGATTTGCAAAGACTTGATAAAAGTGAGTCTCCAGAACAGTTGAGTTAATTTTGGACCCGATGGATATAAAAGATTTCAGGAAAAGCTCCTAAAAATCTAAAATAATTTTATAAACTTTTTAAGTTCAGATTTTTACTCTACTTTATAAAAACTGAAAATATTAAATAATGGTTGCATTATGGGTATTTAGTCAAGAGTACATACATGGAACTCTGATCTCGAGGCCCATACACAAAGAAAAGGTCTTAGACTTACTTGAAAAATTGACAAATGAGTGTATATCTACTGTCAGTGTTTACATTAAATTAAAATATTTAAGGTATATATTTATCATTTCTTTTTTAGAACTAATGATTGATCCCAATCTTAGGGAGTAAAGGTTTTTTTTTATTATACCTGAGTTTTTTATTAACTCAATGTACGTTGGGCAAATCAAAGAGACCATATGGTTTTTTGTACCTTAATTTCCCTCATAGGGAATTTTGACAAGATCAATTAAATACTATTTAAATCTCCTTAGATGTCCTATGTCATATTAATATTTTTCTTAGCCCATGATTTTAAAAAAATTTATTTCTCACAACTTTTTATTGATAGAAAAGTTTTCTTGTCATCTTGTCATTTTACTGTCATCTCCAAAATTACAAAAAGGTTTTGGAGATTTGTCTTTTCTCTGTGCATAGACTACCTATAAAATTTTTTTTTATTGATTTCAGAGAGGAAAGGAGAGGGAGAGATAGAAACATCAATGGTGACAGAGAATCATTGATCGGCTGCCTCCTGCACCCTTCTTGCCCCTCTACTCGGGATCAAGCCTACAACCCAGGCATGTGCCCTGACCAGGAATCCAACCATAACCTCCTGGTTCATAAGTCAATGCTCAACCACTGAGCCACACTAGCCAGGCTGACTAACCCTTTTTTTTTTTTAACCTAAGCTGATAACTATATTTTATCTTAAATTACTTCTTCATATACATCTTCTATGCTAAGAAATTAATTCCATTTCACAAACCTTTTCGATTTTTTTTCTCCCTAGAATATTTCATCTAATGTTTTAGAAGAGTCTGCAGTCTCAGATGACGTTGTATCTCCCGATGAAGAAGGCATCTGCTCTGGAAAGTACTTCACTGAGTCAGGACTTGTGGGATTGCTGGAGCAAGCAGCTGCTTCTTTCTCTATGGTGAGTGACTCATGCTCATTCTCTTTCCCCAGTTACATACCTCTGGATTATTAGTGATGTGTATATTTATTCTCTCTGCTTATGATCCTGCTTTCCTTTACAATAGTTTTCTCTGAGTACCTTAAGAACTATCTAGGAATAAATCTTCTTCATCAATTTATTATTGCTTACTCACCTATTAATCTATTAATCTTAATAATCTGCCACTTTTAGTGTTTTTTATTTGCTTGTTTATGCACCAACCCTTAATCTACAACAGATTTTTATTGTTGTTTATAAAACTTTCACCACCAAACAGAACAGAATTTTATTAAAAAAAAACACAGAACAGAACAAAACAAGGACTCTACACGATTTCAGTTCCTGCTTGGGTAGACTGGCATGGCCTGTGTATTAGATGAAAGGGAGAATCTGTTTGAGTGTGTTGAGTATCACCCTGGTACTCAGGAAGATCATGGTTTCTCATCTCATTGGTTGCCCTATTGGTAGGTGTTAGGGGCCTGGAGCTCACATATCAGGAATTTCATGAACTACATTCTAGATCCCTGTGTGACCTACTCTACCATGCTTTAACCCCAATCCTGTCCCTCCACATCTGTATGTGAAAAATTTCAGTATTCATGTGGCTCTAGGATGGGAGAGAGGAGAGATAGCTAGCTGAATCCCCTTCTTTAACCAGGGTGATAGGGTCGCCTACTTTCTGTGACTTTTCTGCTGAGTGTTTAGTGTCCCAGCACCAAGGTTTAGGAGGCAGTGGGGTACATGTTAGCGTAAGATGGTAGCTTGAGTTAATATGCAATGCTGCCCCAACTTCCCCATTGCACCACGATTAGAAATTGGTCATTTCTTCTCTTGACCTTAGCCCTACCTTGCAATACATTGGTTAAGGGTATAGATTTAGAAGGCATACAGCCAGAATTCAAGTCCTGGCTCTGCCACCTTAGTAATTAAATCACTTTAGGCACTAATTACTCAACCTATTGGTACCTTACATTTCTTACCCATAAAATGCATCTAGTAATAGTACCTACCTCATAGGAATGTTGTCAGTATTAAATGAGTCAATATATGTAATGTGGCTCCAGATTAGTAATAATGTGTGCTGAACCACTGAGCTGCACTAGCCGGTTGACTATCCTCATCTTCATTGTATTGGCACTTAGAACCAGGTAATCTGAATATAATGATCCTTAGCCCAGCCAGTGTGGCTCAGTTGGTTAGAGCATCGTCCGTGCATGGAAAGGTTGCTGGTTAGATTTCCAATCAGGGCATATACTTGTGTTTTGGGTTTGATTCCTGGTCAGGACTCATATGGAAGGCAACTGATCGATGTCTCTCTCTCTCTCTCTCTCTTATGTCCTCGGGTAAGGATTTAGAAGAAGAATAATTTAAATAAATAAATATAATTCTTAGACTCTAAGGATGTTAGGTGTTGGTCCACTTTAAAATTTTTTGTCTTTGAGAACCTTGACAGTCCTGATTTCCCTGGATTTCTGCTCCACGAGTTTCAATATAATTGATCTGAACTAGCAGGGGGGAAAGGTTTTTTGCTATCTAATCTAATAAAAGAGAAACATGGTAATTAGCCATACAACCGCTACCCTTCCCATTGGCTAATCAGTGAGATATGCAAATTAATCGCCAGCCAAGATGGCGGCTAATTTGCATATGTTGGCTCCAAGCCACTGACTGAGGCTTTAGGCCTGGGTAAGGGAGGAGCCAGCCAGCGATCATTGAGCCAGCGATGGTTGATGGCGGCGATGGCGGGGGAACCGGGGTGGAGCCAGCCAGGGATCCTTGATGTCGGCGGCGGCAGGGAGCTGGGGGTGCCCTGGCCCAGGCCTAACGCCTCGGCCTGAGGCTTTAGGCTTAGGTCGGGGAGGAGACAGCCAGCCAGCGATTGTTGATGGCGGCGGAGGCGGGGAACCAGGGCGGAGCCAGCCAGTGATCATAGATGGCAGCGGTGGCAGCAGGGAGCTGGGGGTGCCTGGCCCAGGCCTAAAACCTCGGCCTGAGGCTTTAGGCCTGGGTCAGGGAGGAACCAGCCAGCGATCATTGATGGCGACAGCAGTGGGAACCGGGGCGGAGCCAGCCAGCGATCATTGAGCCAACGATCCTTGGTGGCAGCAGCGGCAGGGAGCTGGGGGTGCCCTGGCCCAGGCCTAAAGCCTCAGCCAGAGGCTTTAGGCTTGGGCCGGGGAGGAGCCAGCCAACGATTGTTGATGGCGGTGGAGGCGGGCAACCAGGGTGGAGCCAGCCAGCGATCGGCTGCAGC
>NW_005369990.1:1595193-1602124 GCF_000412655.1 Myotis brandtii
GACTCCCACAAAGGGTGGCCAGACTGTGGCTTAGGCCCACTCCCCAAGGGAGCAGGGAGCAGGTAGTAGGACATCCCCTAGGGCTCCCAGTATGTGATAGGGGGCAAGCTGGGCTGAGGGAACCCCCTCCCCAGTGCACAAATTTTTGTGCACCGGGCCCCTAGTTAATGGAATATTTTGACAAATATACACTGTGTGTATTAGTGTGTGTGTCTGCTTGTAATTTTAATAATTCACAGTAGTGAATTCAAAATGTGGTACAATGGCCTAATTACAGAATTTCTTTTGCAATAAATAGCATGCAATTATGAATTTCATTTTTTTCAATTAATCTATTTAATCTTAATTAAAATAATTACTGAGGCATTTTAGTTACACTAAATATATTTTATTGTTATAGCTACATGACTGCTTAAACATACTCCTGTGAACTGACTAGAAAATAAGAACCATATGTTTATTTCCTTGGGAAAATATGTTTGCTGATTTGTGAGGCAATGGGAACTTAATGGCTCTTGGAAAACCTCTCTTCCCTCACTACAGCTACCAACCCATGATTAAGGACAGGAGAATGGAAGAGTAGTACAAACACATTTCGTTACTCACTCTGAGTATAACCAGAGTAACCCTTGGCCAACCACTGGCCAACTACTAGTCACTAGTGGAATAAAATCTGAAAATTTGATGACTCAGGACCTTCTCATGTTTTGTTATAAATCAGTTGTTTTTCCATAGGCAATTTCCTGTGCCAGTTTAATATTTTGGAAAAGTTAAATAATTTTAGTTTCGTTGGAGGCCACAGGTTATCTGATATCTATGTATCTGTGACCAATGTAATAATTGGATTTCTTTTATTTCTCTGCTCAGAATTAGTTTCTGCAAAAGTTTATCTGCAGATACAAGTACACGAACATATACATATTTACCTTAGCGAAGTAAGGTAATAATTAATAATTCTATCTACCTCTCCCTGGTAGGTAGAAGCAGAAAGTCCAATTCAGATTATATAGAAATATAAATATGCAGATGTATGTTAAATGCACACACACATATATATGCATGTATATCCATCTAGAGAAGATAATACATTGTGAAAAATTCTTCTATTAAGTTTTAGTAAAATTAAAATTAGTATTGTTTGTTTTTATGTCCTATTGGAAAAGCTTCAGTTGGTATTGTTTTAGAAGAAATATTGTGAATTCATAAAGTGTAAATATTTACTTTCTTGTTGATATAAAAGAAAGCAATATCTTATCCTTATAGGCTGGCATGTATGAAGCAGTTAACGAGGTGTACAAAGTACTTATTCCTATTCATGAAGCTAATCGGGATGCAAAGAAACTATCCACAATTCATGGTAAACTTCAAGAAGCATTCAGCAAAATTGTTCATCAGGTAATGATTGCAATTTCTAGCTTCAGTATAAATGGAGAAAACTGTCTAAAAGCATTAGTGTTGCATTGTATTGATGTCATACTGGATCCCATGGAATGACCATTTTAATCAGGTTACAAATGAGCGGTGTCAAAATGATGGTTCAGTACCAAAGCAAGGCTCATTAAAAAAAAATTGAATTTACCCAAAGTAGATTAAGATCATAAGTTTCCCACACAGCTTCTTTTTATTTTGATCACTTTTTTTAAATGATTACTAGTTGCCAAATTTTTTTAAATTGTGTTATTTTCTGTTTCATAGTGTGAGTTATAATTATGAATCTGATTTTTAAATTGATTTCTATTCTGCCAAAAAAGTTTCTTAAGTTAATTTTTTATTAAATGATAAGAAAATTTAATAAACCCCTAATATTTTGTGATTTCAACTAGACTTCACTATTTATCCTAGATGTTTCCATTCAATCATTCTTTGATATATTTCTAATATGATAATAATGAATAAAATGGTTGTCTTATGTGTATTCAATTATAATAGTATAACTTCAATACTTGTTTATAGTTCATGGAATCCACAAATCACAAAAATTAAAATTAAAATAAACTTAGTTTACTGTTAGACTATTAGCAATTGATGTCCCTGAAACTAAATCCTTGGCTCCATTTAAATACTCCGAAATACCCTATTGAGCCTTCTCCTCCTCCACTTTACTGTTCCCTTTCCTGTGCTACCCATGCTGTTATCTGCTACTGCCATCATCTAAGAAGGAAGTGGAATCTGAATATCCACTTCTGTATTCAGTACTACTTCTTTATTGTCTATCAGCTTGACTTCTTCTTTCTTGCCATGGACTAAGATGAAATGATATAATCTAAAAACTTTAACAGTCTTAAAATAAGGCTGCTGTACTGTTATGCCAGAATTTTATTGTTGTCTGCTAAAATACTGAAATTGCAAAAGATTTACTAGGATTCATAAGGGGGTGGGGGTGGTTATAATCAATTATACATATACTGTCAAAGGAGCCTTATGCCAGCTTCTAGAGCTGTAAACTGCAAATTACACAGGTCAGGTCTGGAACATCTAGAGCTAGTAGATTCCAAGAAACTTTCATCCATTTGTACCAAAGGCATTTGAGCAAAATTGCAATTTCTATTCCAATTACCCCAGGTAGTTCAGCTGAGTTTAGTGAGAGATCTAATTTAGACAGACAAATGGAACAAGCAGTAGGCTTTCTTTCCCCAAAATATGTACTTTCACTTTTAAAGTTTTTAAAAGGTAAAATTTTAGCTATTAGGTTTTGAACAAGCAATTTATAAAGTTATCAGAGGTCTTAAAAGTGAAAGAATGTGGTGTTTAAAAAATATCCTAGTGTCTTCTATCAGTGGAGAAGAATTTATGGTATATGGTGCCTTTCTTTATACTACTGAACTTCCTTTGGCCTTTTTTTGTTCTTTTTAAACAATTTTTTTATGACCTGCCCTTTTTTACTTTTTATTATACAGAGTACTGGCTGGGAGGTAGGTAATGTTTTAGTTAGTTAAAGACACTAATAGATTGATTTGATCAGATTTCTTATGCCAATGCTTTGCCCACATGTGCTAGCTGTGGGCATTCTGTTGCTATCTGCTATCAACTGAATTCATTAACCAAAGAAATTTTGTTAAAATACTGTAAGTTGTTTTTTTTTAATTTATTATTAAGAGGTGTAGGCAGTGCATGGAAATCCATATTACACTAATGAGATTCTTTGGTAAATGAGCCACTTTGTCATCACTTTAGTTTGTTTTTATCCCTTGAAGCATTTTCTTTCATCAACATTTACACACAGATTTCTTTTTTTAACCATATTGTTTCACCTCATTTTACAGAGGTCGATTTATGTGTTATTGCTCAGAGGTGTAAATAGAAAATACTGTATTTCATCTGATCTAAGATGCCATCAATTGTAAGACATCCCATTAATTTACATGCATTTAAGAAAGAAAAAAGAAACCTGTGTATTAAACCACAATATCCTATCAGGTGAAAGATTAATGCCAACTACAGAGATATTAAAATGTATGCAAAAACAATTATGCATCTTAGAATTGATGAAAGAATGTGTTAATTTGATCTTGAGTCACTTCACCTTGAGTATAAGCACTCCTGAAGAAAGAAATTCACTTTTGTTTTTTGAGTTTTGTTTGGGGGAAAGATTAAAGAGATTGAGAGAACTTGAAATTTAATTTGACCTCATATTCTGACAGTGTTTGATAATTAATGTTTAATGAAAACGACATGTGCAGCCTTTTATGTAGTAAGTGGTTAGGCTCATGAAAGTTATATATAAATTAAATCTTAAAATGCCAGGAAGAAATTGATTGCCATTATTTTAAATTTTTATGTAAAGGAAAGAATTCTATAAAATGTGTTTCAATTTATTTTGATGAGGCAAAGCAAAGTATTAATAAATCGGATTTATTTAAAGCTAGGTGTACTTGTAAAGTTGTCTGCTTTGCCTTCTCACTTCGTAGTCACGTTCATGTTGACTAAAGAGCTTAGGCTTTCTGTTTGATTTCAGTATTGCAGTCCTTGTTTTGGGACCCAAATAGAAAACCTTGGGAATAAATGTTACTACTGTATTTTCTTCCATTTCTGAATTGGTTCCCAACTTTTTTTTTGTACTTTTGCATCTACCTTAATTCTCTAGATGAAATGTGTATGACCTTATTAATATTTAGTATAGAATCCCTCATTTCTGTGGCTCAATTAAGACATATATAGACTAGCCATGGTTATCTATGAGTGATAACATTCTTTATGGATTTCCTATCGTGAAATGGAATTAGCTGAAAAGTAAGCATAAAAGATATATGGAAACCTCTGAGCAGTTTATTACTAGTCAGCTTGATGCTAAATCGACCCCTGAAAGGTATAATTTTCACTGGTTATGACATTAATATCATTCTGTCATCATGTTTATTGCATGGTAAAAGTCACACAGGCTTTATTTTCTTGTTTATATCTTGTCACTACCTTTCACTGGATCTTTAGCTTTGTAGCTTCTAAAATTGTTGCACGCTTGTTTTTGCTTTTTTCCTTGTAAAACTTAAATGGATGCTTGCATTTTAAAAAAATGTGTTTGCTACCATTTGCTGCTTATTTGTTTTGAAATTTCCTTAATTAAAATGCCTTCTGTTTTCTCTTCTCTCTTGCCCCTGGTTGCTGACCCTACTCCCTACTTTTACTATTGTCTATTGTGGTAAGTTCCTATCATGTGAATATTTTTCTTTTTTACTCAGAAAACTTCAGTAATTTCATTTTTTTCTAAACAACTGTGTTTTCTAGCTAATTTCCTAGTATTCTCAACTCTCACTGGGTTGAAATTCAGTAAGGATAATTTATACATTGTAGAATGACTCTGACTTAGAGGAAAGGCCTTTTGCACTTATATATTTGCAATGTGTTTCATTTGTCCTTATTCTCCTTGATTTGGTATAAATTGTTTGAGTTGGTGAAGCTTTTGGGGAATGTGTGTGCGGGTTTGTGTATGTATGTAAATGGTAACTCTAAAACTTGACACTTATTAGTAAAGTATTTACCATGCAAAATAACCAGTCACAAACCCTTTATGAATCATGGTGACTGTTAATCTGCGATCCAGTTTCAGTACCTCGATGGCTGTTTACTCTTCACTTTTTTTTTCTTTTAAAAAAATAATAGGAAATACGATGTGCTTTAATCATTTCTTATTATTGCATTTTAAATTATTTGTATTAAAAAAGAGAAATGTTGAATTTCTGTTTGGAAATTTTTATAACCGCCTCATATTTTGTATGTGTATTTCATTTTAAAAAGATATCTTTACCAAATAGTGATCAATTTATATTCAAAAATAGACAATTTGTATTCATAGTAGAGAATAGTTGTAAGAGAAAGACAAAACATAGGAAGAGAAGTACCAAGTAATTACTCAAGGAAATTCTCAGGGAAAACATAAGAGAAGTGTCACATGGTATATATACTTATGTCCCAGTTTTTGTATACCAGTATATAGAGTATGGGAATTATATAGCCTAATTAAGAACTTGGACTAAGGTGTCAAATATATTGGGATTTTACTCCCAACTCCACCACAGTATGGTCTCCAAATGTGATCTTGGGCAAGTCATTTTTCCTTCTCTTAAAATAAAGGGGGAAATAATGGTACCTCACTCAAAACTGAGATAAAAATTGACATACTGCATGTAAATTGGATAGCCAGTGTCTAGCACATACTAAGTACTCAAAAATGGTGGAGATTATTGTTTTTGTTGTACTATATTTATTATCATTATTTTTACTATTACTTGAAATCTTAACACAATCCTATATAATAAAGAGCTAATATGCAAATGGTCATCACGCCGTCATGCTGTAATGGCTCAGATGCTCAACACTGGGGAGAGAGGAATGGGGACCAGCCAGGCACAAATGAGCTCGCGAGAGAGGAAAGGGTACCTGCCCGGCACAAATGAGCTTGCGAGAGAGGAATGGGGACCAGCCAGGCTGCAGCCCGGGAGAGGGACAAGCTGCCAGCCCCACAGTCCCGGGTGCCAGCGGCTGCGCCTGTGTCCCGGCCTGGCCCGGGAGAGGGACAAGCTGCCCGCCCTGCAGTCCCAGGCGCCAGTGACTGCACCTGCACCTGTGGCCCGGGAGAGGGACAATCCACACACCCCACAGTCTCCACAGTCCCGGGCGCCAGTGGCTGCGCCTGTAGCCTGGGAGAGGGACAAGCTGCCCACCCATGGTCCCCTGCAGCTGCAGCCAGCCCGGGCCAGGCCAGCTCGGGTCCTGGGTGGGTGTGACCAGCCAGAAGGAGAGAATCCCACGTCCCTGGTGCCTGCAACCAGCCAGAGGAGGGAATCCTGAGTCCTAGGTCCCGGGTGCGGGGCGAGGCAGAGGCAGTTAGGGGCGATCAGGCAAGCAAAGGAGCAATTAGGGGTGATCAGGCCAGTAGGGGAGCAGTTAGGGGCGATCAGGCAAGCAGGCAGAGGTAGTCAGGGGCAATCAGGCAGCTAGGCAGAGGGGTTAGGGGCGATCAGGCAGACAGGCAGGCGAGTGGTTAGGAGCCAGCGGTCCTGGATTGCCAGAGGCAGTTGGACATCCCCCGAGGTGTCCCAGATTGGAGAGGGTGCAGGCCAGGCTGAGGGATCTCCTACCCCCTCCCCCCATGCATGAATTTCATGCACCGGGCCTCTAGTTTGGTTAATAAAATCTAAGAGGTGTTATGTCCCCAAGTGGAGACCTGTGACTAAATAAACTGATAAAAGTGTGTAAATGTTCTCTCTCTTTTTTTAAAGTATGTTACTTTTTTAATGTTACCTTTTTTTTAAAGTTTTTTTTTAATTGATTTTTATTTTTTATTTTTTTTAAATATATTTTATTGATTTTTTACAGAGAGGAAGGGAGAGAGATAGTTAGAAACATCGATGAGAGAGAAACATCGATCAGCCGCCTCCTGCACATCCCCCACTGGGGATGTGCCCGCAACCCAGGTACATGCCCCTGACCGGAA